>NC_137097.1:73113609-73141109 GCF_949357685.1 Gobio gobio | reverse complement strand
AAAGTGCAGGAAATACAGAGAAGAAAACGGAATATACTGTTTTAAACTGGATTGTAAACTTTTCTTTGACACTTTCATGCAATTTCCCTTCAGAGAAGATGCAATTTTTTTATTTTTAGACCAAAGTGTTCCCCAAGTTTTATAGAAAAACGTATCGTCTGAGTCTTGCTCTTTGGTTGGTCATAAACCGACCCAGCCCTTAACATCTGAACATATGAATAAATATGAAAACCGACAAGAGCTCTCTCAAAACAGCAAGCTAAAAAACATCACAAAACAAACAAAAAACATCTGCTCACACCTCTGCACTCCCGACTGACAGAAATAATATGAGTTATAGAGGAATGTGACTTTGAGAGATGCAGAAATCTGCAGCTGATTTGTTCTTGACACTCTTAAAAATCAAGGTTCTTTATTGGGATGTCAACGGTTCCATGTCTTTCCACTCCAAGGTTCTTTAAAATATTAAACTGTTCTTCACACTGAGAAAAACAAAATGGCTGACTGTTGACTGAAATATTCTTCTCTAGGGGCTTTCACAGTTCCTAGAACTATTGTCAGAAGTGCACTGTAAACCCTAACGTTCAAAATAATGAATTGGCTTCATTAGTAGTAGAGCCAACTCAAATTAAACAAATGAGTTCAAACTAATTAACTTTAAGTTATCTGAATTGTTTCATTGTTTTGAGTTTTATGAACTTTAACCGAAACTGGGCTAGGATTTCTATTTCCCAGCATGCTTTGCCATGACTCTCAAAAGGGACAGTAAATGCCAAAATTAAGTGTTACATAATTTTTTTTGAGCAAGATTAATGTTAATGTGGAGATTTAGTAGTGATTCATGTTTTGGGTCCCACTTTATATTAGGTGGCCTTAACTACTATGTACTTACATAAATAAATAAGTAGCCTACAATGTATTTATTGTAAAGCTAGGGACAGGTGTGGTGTGGGTAAGTTTAAGGGTAAAGTTAGGGACAGGTGTGGTGGCGTGGGTAAGTTTAAGGGTTGGGTTAGGGACAGGTGTGGTGGCGTGGGTAAGTTTAAGGGTAAAGTTAGGGACAGGTGTGGTGGTGTGGGTAAGTTTAAGGGTAAAGTTAGGGACAGGTGTTGTGGTGTTTAAGGTTAAAGTTAGGGACAGGTGTGGTGGTATGGGTAAGTTTAAGGGTAACGTTAGGGGACAGGTGTTGTGGTGTTTAAGGTTAAAGTTAGGGACAGGTGTGGTGGTATGGGTAAGTTTAAGGGTAAAGTTAGGGACAGGTGTGGTGGTGTGGGTAAGTTTAAGGGTAAAGTTAGGGACAGGTGTGGTGGTGTGGGTAAGTTTATGGGTAAAGTTAGGGGACAGGCGTGGTTGTATGGGTAGGTTTAAGGGTAACGTTAGGGGACAGGTGTTGTGGTGTTTAAGGTTAAAGTTAGGGACAGGTGTGGTGGTGTGGGTAAGTTTATGGGTAAAGTTAGGGGACAGGCGTGGTTGTATGGGTAGGTTTAAGGGTAACGTTAGGGGACAGGTGTTGTGGTGTTTAAGGTTAAAGTTAGGGACAGGTGTTGTGGTATGGGTAAGTTTAAGGGTAAAGTTAGGGACAGGTGGTGGTGTGGGTAAGTTTAAGGGTAAAGTTAGGGACAGGTGTTGTGGTATGGGTAAGTTTAAGTGAGGGTAAGTTTAAGGGTAAAGTTAGAGACAGGTGTGGTGGCGTGGGTAAGTTTAAGGGTAAAGTTAGGGGACAGGCGTGGTTGTATGGGTAGGTTTAAGGGTAAAGTTAAGGACAGGTGTTGTGATGTGGGTAAGTTTAAGGGTAAAGTTAGGGAGAGGTGGTGGTATGGGTAAGTTTAAGGGTAAAGTTAGGGGACAGGTGTGGTGGTATGGGTAAGTTTAAGGGTAAAGTTAGGGAACAGGTGTGGTGGCGTGGGTAAGTTTAAGGGTAAAGTTAGGGACAGGTGTGGTGGTGTGGGTAAGTTTATGGGTAAAGTTAGGGGACAGGCGTGGTTGTATGGGTAGGTTTAAGGGTAACGTTAGGGGACAGGTGTTGTGGTGTTTACGGTTAAAGTTAGGGACAGGTGTTGTGGTGTGGGTAAGTTTAAGGGTAAAGTTAGGGACAGGTGGTGGTGTAGTTAAGGGTAAAGTTAGGGACAGGTGTTGTGGTATGGGTAAGTTTAATTGAGGGTAAGTTTAAGGGTAAAGTTAGGGACAGGTGTGGTGGCGTGGGTAAGTTTAAGGGTAAAGTTTGCGACTAGTATGGTGGTGTGGGTAAGTTTAAGGGTAAAGTTAGGGGACAGGCGTGGTTGTATGGGTAGGTTTATGGGTAAAGTTAAGAACAGGTGTTGTGGTGTTTAAGGGTAAAGTTAGGGACAGGTGTTGTGATGTGGGTAAGTTTAAGGGTAAAGTTAGGGAGAGGTGGTGGTATGGGTAAGTTTAAGGGTTAAGTTAGGGGACAGGCGTGGTTGTATGGGTAAGTTTAAGGGTAAAGTTAGGGACAGGTGGTGGTGTGGGTAAGTTTAAGGGTAAAGTTAGGGACAGGTGTTGTGGTGTGGGTAAGTTTATGGGTAAAGTCAGGGGACAGGCGTGGTTGTATGGTTAGGTTTAAGGGTAACGTTAGGGGACAGGTGTTGTGGTGTTTAAGGTTAAAGTTAGGGACAGGCGTAGTGGTGTGGATAAGTTTAAGGGTAAAGTTAGGGACAGGTGGTGGTGTGGGTAAGTTTAAGGGTAAAGTTAGGGACAGGTGTTGTGGCATGGGTAAGTTTAAGTGAGGGTAAGTTTAAGGTCAAAGTTAGGGACAGTTGTGGTGGCGTGGGTAAGTTTAAGGGTAAAGTTAGGGACAGGTGGTGGTGTGGGTAAGTTTAAGGGTAAAGTTAGGGACAGGTGTTGTGGTATGGGTAAGTTTAAGTGAGGGTAAGTTTAAGGGTAAAGTTAGGGACTAGTATGGTGGTGTGGGTAAGTTTAAGGGTAAAGTTAGGGGACAGGCGTGGTTGTATGGGTAGGTTTAAGGGTAAAGTTAAGAACAGGTGTTGTGGTGTTTAAGGGTAAAGTTAGGGACAGGTGTTGTGATGTGGGTAAGTTTAAGGGTAAAGTTAGGGAGAGGTGGTGGTTTGGGTAAGTTTAAGGGTAAAGTTAGGGGACAGGCGTGGTTGTATGGGTAAGTTTAAGGGTAAAGTTAGGGACAGGTGGTGGTGTGGGTAAGTTTAAGGGTAAAGTTAGGGACAGGTGTTGTGGTGTTTAAGGGTAAAATTAGGGACAGGTGGTGGTGTGGGTGAGTTTCAGGGTAAGGTTAGGGACAGGTGTGGTTGTATGGGTAAGTTTAAGGGTAAAGCTAGGGACAGGTGTGGTGGTGTGGGTAAGTTTAAGAGTAAAGTTAGGGACAGGTGTTGTGGTGTGGGTAAGTTTAAGGGTAAAGTTAGGGACAGGTGTTGTGGTGTGGGTAAGTTTAAGGGTAAAGTTAGGAACAGGTGTTGTGGTGTGGGTAAGTTTAAGGTTAAAGTTAGGGACAGGCGTGGTTGTATGGGTAAGTTCAAGGTTAAAGTTAGGGACAGGTGTTGTGGTATGGGTAAGTTTAAGGGTAAAGTTAGGGGACAGGTGTGGTTGTATGGGTAAGTTTAAGGGTAAAGTTAGGGACAGGTGTTGTGGTATGGGTAAGTTTAAGGGTAAAGTTAGGGACAGGTGTGGTGGTGAGGGTAAGTTTAAGGGTAAAGTTAGGGACAGGTGTGGTGGCATGGGTAAGTTTAAGGGTAAAGTTAGGGACTAGTGTGGTGGTGTGGGTAAGTTTAAGGGTAAAGTTAGGGACAGGTGTTGTGGTGTTTAAGGGTAAAATTAGGGACAGGTGGTGGTGTGGGTGAGTTTAAGGGTAAAGTTAGGGGACCGGCGTGGTGGTATGGGTAAGTTTAAGGGTAAATTAGGCACGGGGTGGTGGTATGGGTAAGTTTAAGGGTAAAGTTAGGGACAGGTGTGGTGGTGAGGTTAAGTTTAAGGGTAAAGATAGGGACAGGTGTGGTGGCGTGGGTTAGTTTAAGGGTAAAGTTAGGGACAGGTGTGGTGGTGTGGGCAAGTTTAAGGGTAAAGTTAGGGGACCGGCGTGGTGGTATGGGTAAGTTTAAGGGTAAATTAGGCACGGGGTGGTGGTATGGGTAAGTTTAAGGGTAAAGTTAGGGACAGGTGTGGTGGTGAGGTTAAGTTTAAGGGTAAAGATAGGGACAGGTGTGGTGGCGTGGGTTAGTTTAAGGGTAAAGTTAGGGACTAGTGTGGTGGTGTGGGTAAGTTTAAGGGTAAAGTTAGGGACAGGTGTTGTGGTGTTTAAGGGTAAAATTAGGGACAGGTGGTGGTGTGGGTGAGTTTAAGGGTAAAGTTAGGGACAGGTGTGGTGGCGTGGGTAAGTTTAAGGGTAAAGTTAGGGACTAGTGTGGTGGTGTGGGTAAGTTTAAGGGTAAAGTCAGGGGACAGGCGTGGTTGTATGGGTAAGTTTAAGGGTAAAGTTAGGGACAGGTGTTGTGGTGTGGGTAAGTTTAAGGGTAAAGTTAGGGACAGGCGTGGTTGTATGGGTAAGTTTAAGGTTAAAGTTAGGGACAGGTGTTGTGGTATGGGTAAGTTTAAGGGTAAAGTTAGGGGACAGGCGTGGTTGTATGGGTAAGTTTAAGGGTAAAGTTAGGGGGCAGGTGTGGTGGTATGGGTAAGTTTAAGGGTAAAGTTAGGGACAGGTGTGGTGGTGTGGGCAAGTTTAAGGGTAAAGTTAGGGGACCGACGTGGTTGTATGGGTAAGTTTAAGGGTAAAATTAGGCACGGGTGGTGGTATGGGTAAGTTTAAGGGTAAAGTTAGGGACAGGGGTGGTAGTATGGGTAAGTTTAAGGGTAAAGTTAGGGACAGGTGTGTTGGTATGAGTAAGTTTAAGGGTAAAATTAGGGACAGGGGTGGTGGTGTGGGTAAGTTTAAGGGTAAAGTTAGGGACAGGTGTGGTGGTGTGGGACAGGTGTGGTGGTGTGGGTAAGTTTAAGGGTAAAGTTAGGGACAGGTGTGGTGGTGTGGGTAAGTTTAAGGGTAAAGTTAGGGACAGGTGTTGTGGTGTTTAAGGGTAACGTTAGAGACAGGTGTGGTGGTGTGGGTAAGTTTAAGGGTAAAGTTAGGGACAGGTGGTGGGATGGGTAAGTTTAAGGGTAAAGTTAGGGACAGGTGTTGTGGTGTTTAAGGGTAACGTTAGGGACAGGTGTGGTTGTGTGGGTAAGTTTAAGGGTAAAGTTAGGGACAGGTGTGGTGGTGAGGGTAAGTTTAAGGGTAAAGTCAGCGACAGGTGTGGTTGTGTGGGTAAGTTTAAGGGTAAAGTTAGGGACAGGTGTGGTTGTGTGGGTAAGTTTAAGGGTAAAGTTAGGGGACAGGTGTGGTGGTGAGGGTAAGTTTAAGGGTAAAGTTAGGGACAGGTGTTGTGGTGTTTAAGGGTAAAGTTAGGTACAGGTGTTGTGATGTGGGTAAGTTTAAGGGTAAAGTTAGGGAGAGGTGGTGGTATGGGTAAGTTTAAGGGTAAAGTTAGGGGACAGGTGTGGTGGTATGGGTAAGTTTAAGGGTAAAGTTAGGGAACAGGTGTGGTGGCGTGGGTAAGTTTAAGGGTAAAGTTAGGGACAGGTGTGGTGGTGTGGGTAAGTTTATGGGTAAAGTTAGGGGACAGGCGTGGTTGTATGGGTAGGTTTAAGGGTAACGTTAGGGGACAGGTGTTGTGGTGTTTACGGTTAAAGTTAGGGACAGGTGGTGGTATGGGTAAGTTTAAGGGTAAAGTTAGGGACAGGTGGTGGTATGGGTAAGTTTAAGGGTAGGGTTAGGGACAGGTGTGGTGTGGGTAAGTTTAAGGATAGGGTTAGGGCCAGGTGGTGGTATGGGTAAGTTTAAGGGTAAAGTTAGGGCCAGGTGGTGGTATGGGTAAGTTTAAGGGTAAAGTTAGGGACAGGTGGTGGTATGGGTAAGTTTAAGGGTAAAGTTAGGGACAGGTGGTGGTATGGGTAAGTTTGAGGGTAAAGTTAGGGACAGGTGGTGGCGTGGGTAAGTTTAAGGGTAAAGTTAGGGACAGGTGGTGGTGTGGGTAAGTTTAAGGGTAAAGTTAGGCACAGGTGTGGTGGCGTGGGTAAGTTTAAGGGTAAAGTTAGGGAGAGGTGGTGGTGTGGGTAATTTTAAGGGTAAAGTTAGGGACAGGTGTTGTGGTGTGGGTAAGTTTAAGGGTAAAGTTAGGGACAGGTGGTGGTGTGGGTAAGTTTAAGGGTAAAGTTAGGCACAGGTGTGGTGGCGTGGGTAAGTTTAAGGGTAAAGTTAGGGAGAGGTGGTGGTGTGGGTAATTTTAAGGGTAAAGTTAGGGACAGGTGTTGTGGTGTGGGTAAGTTTAAGGGTAGGGTTAGGGACAGGTGTGGTGTGGGTAAGTTTAAGGGTAGGGTTAGGGACAGGTGTGGTGGTATGGGTAAGTTTAAGGGTAAAGTTAGGGACAGGTGGTGGTATGGGTAAGTTTAAGGGTAAAGTTAGGGACAGGTGGTGGTATGGGTAAGTTTAAGGGTAAAGTTAGGGACAGGTGGTGGTATGGGTAAGTTTAAGGGTAGGGTTAGGGACAGGTGTGGTGTGGGTAAGTTTAAGGATAGGGTTAGGGCCAGGTGGTGGTATGGGTAAGTTTAAGGGTAAAGTTAGGGACAGGTGGTGGTATGGGTAAGTTTAAGGGTAAAGTTAGGGACAGGTGGTGGTATGGGTAAGTTTAAGGGTAAAGTTAGGGACAGGTGGTGGTATGGGTAAGTTTAAGGGCAAAGTTAGGGACAGGTGGTGGTATGGGTAAGTTTAAGGGTAGGGTTAGGGACAGGTGTGGTGTGGTGTGGTGTGGGTAAGTTTAAGGATAGGGTTAGGAACAGGTGGTGGTATGGGTAAGTTTAAGGGTAAAGTTAGGGACAGGTGGTGGTATGGGTAAGTTTAAGGGTAAAGTTAGGGACAGGTGGTGGTATGGGTAAGTTTAAGGGTAAAGTTAGGGACAGGTGGTGGTATGGGTAAGTTTAAGGGTAGGGTTAGGGACAGGTGTGGTGTGGGTAAGTTTAAGGGTAGGGTTAGGGACAGGTGTGGTGTGGGTAAGTTTAAGGGTAGGGTTAGGGACAGGTGGTGGTATGGGTAAGTTTAAGGGTAAAGTTAGGGACAGGTGGTGGTATGGGTAAGTTTAAGGGTAAAGTTAGGGACAGGTGGTGGTATGGGTAAGTTTAAGGGTAGGGTTAGGGACAGGTGTGGTGTGGGTAAGTTTAAGGGTAGGGTTAGGGACAGGTGGTGGTATGGGTAAGTTTAAGGGTAGGGTTAGGGACAGGTTTGGTGTGGGTAAGCTTTTCGGCGTGTTCGCATCGCAGGAACTGGGAACAATCTCAGTGATAGGAACTCCTTTTGGGGCGACTAAATTTGCCCCTCAGAGTAGGGTCTAATCAGCAGAATAGGAACTACCAGTGATGTAAGTGTACGCTGATTGGCTGAACACATGTGAAACACTGGCAGCTTTTTAAAGTCACTTAACTCCACGAACATGGGAAACGTGCCAAAGTCCAGGCACTTCTCAACCTTTACGCTATGAAGTTGTTGACATCGAATGGCACACTAAAATGACGTTGCTGGCTTGCGTCGCTTCAGAGTTCCTGCTGGTGGTGTGAATGCAACCTGGAGAACGGCCCTAGAGGAACATTTAATTCTCAGGGGACGGCCTGGAGGCTAGATCTCGTGCTAAAGCCCCTTATGACATCACTGCGAAAACTCCCTTTTGGAACCTTTATTTTCAGGAGGGAAAGATTCTGCTGATATGCTTGTGTGTAAACATTTTCATTCTTTCTCTCGCTTTACACTTTCCTTTATGCCTCGCTGTATATCTCAGTGTGTTTTCTTCAATCTATCTACTTGTGACAGAATCGTGCCAACTTTAGTATGGAAGCCCATTTATGACATACTAAGTGAAACTGTACAAGTCATAATTATGAGAAGAGCCAAAATTCACATAAAAAAATCATAATTATGCCACAAGTTGAAATTGACATATATAGTTATTGTTATGATTTAAAAAGTAGGATTACATACTAAGTCAAAATGGACAAGTCATAGTTATGAGAAAAAAAGCCAAAATTGACATAGTCATAATTATGACGTCAAAATTAAAGTGATATTATGAGATAAAAATTAGCAATTATGACATACTAAGTCAAAAGGGACAAGTCTTAATTAAGAGAAAAAGTCAAAAGTGACATAAAAAAACAAGTCGAAATTGAGATATTAAGTCAAAATTATGATTTAAAGTCATAATTATGAGATAAAAAAATCATAACTGACATGTCAAAATTGACATATTAAGTCATAGTTATGAGATAAAAACTCATAATTATGACATAAAAATTTGCAATTATGACATACTAAGTCAAAATGGACAAGTCATAATTATGAGAAAAAAGCCAAAATTGACAGTCATAATTATGACGTCGAAATTAAAAAGTGATATTATGAGATAAAAACTCATAATTATGACAAAAAAAATAGCAATTATGACATACTAAGTCAAAAGGGACAAGTCTTAATTAAGAGAAAAAGTCAAAATTGACATAAAAAGTTATAATTATGACAAGTTGAAATTGACATATTAAGTCAAAGTAATGATTTAAAAAGTCGTAATTATGAGATAAAAAGTCATAATTATGACATGTCGAAATTTACATATCAAGTCATGGTTATGATTTAAAGAGTAATAATTATGACATAAAAATGAGCAATTATGACATAAGTCAAAAAAGACAAGTAATAATGATGAGAAAAAAGCAAAAATTGACATAAAGTCATAATTATGATGCCACAATTAAAAAGTCATAATTATCTCATAATTATGACATAAAAATGAGCAATTATGACATACTAAGTAAAAATGGACAAGTCATAATAATGAGAAAAAGCCATAAAAAGTAATATATATGACAAGTCGAAATTGACATATTAAGTCATAGTTATGATTTAAAAAGTGATAATTAAGAAATAAAAAATCATATTTATGGCAAGTCAAAATTAACAGTCATAGTTATAATTTAAAAATGTATAATTATGAGCTGAAAAGTCATGCAAATGAGTAATTATGACAAGTCATAATTATGAGGGGAAAAAAGCCAAAATGTACATAATTAAGTCATAATTATGACAAGTCGAAACTGACATATAAAGTCAAAGTTATGACTTAATAATTCTATCTAATTATGAGTTCAAAATTCATTTAAAAAAAATCCTCACTTCATAATTACAACTTAATTTCATAACTCTGACTTGTCCGTTTCTCCTGTGTTCCTGTACATCTGTATTTGTCTACTTAAACTTTGTCTCCTTACATATATATTCCTAAATCTAATTATTATTATTTTAATTTCTCTGCATATCTGAAACCTCCTGTTGTCTTAATAAATCTCCTTATGCTTTCTTAAATCGATTTATGTTCCATTATATATATATATTAGGGCTGTCAAAAGATTAATCGCGATTAATCGCATCCAAAATAAAAGTTTGTGATTACATAATATATGTGTGTGTACTCTGTTAATTATTATTTATATATAAATGCACACACATTCATGTATATATTTAAGAAAAAATATTATTTTTATAAATAAAACATTTACATTTATATATATATTATAGATTATATAAATGTATATACAGTATATACATGCAAATATTTCTTAAATATATACATGAGTGTGTTTGTATTTATATATAAATAATAATTAACAGAGTACACACACATATATTATGTAAACACAAACTTTTATTTTGGATGCGATTAATCGCGATTAATCTTTTGACAGCCCTAATATATATACATTTTTTTAAATCTCCTTTCTGTCTACATATTGCTCCCAAAGTGTCTTTGTTAACCTATAAATGACTTTATGCAATCAACCAATGTCCATGTGCGCACACACACACACACACACACACGCACACACGCACACACTCAGCGTCAGTTAGTGTGAGTGAAACCTGTCTCCGTGTCCAGAGGTAAACCTGTTAGTGCAAACGTGAGCGGGACGAACCCTTCAGAATAAAAGCAGACGCTGCCTCAGACCACACACGCGGACGCGGACACACACACACACACACACACACACACACACACTGCTGGACTCGAGTACGCTGGCGGTAGATACAGTGAATCTGGAAGGAGAAAACCAGTCCTGAGATATATTTCTATGTCTCATGTCTGAATTCACACTAGCAGCTGATATACATAAAATGAGCAGTGGTAAAACACAAATCTGATTCTCTCCTTTTTAACAAGCAGACCAAACACAAATGCCAAAACAAGTCTGAAATAAGAACGGTAAATCCACTCTTCTGATCTCCACAACGTCCACGGAGTGGGGGCTTGAGGGAACGTCGTCGGGAAGAGGTCATCGGGTGACCTGGAAGCATTTTAGTAAATCCGTAGCAGAGCGAGTCTAGGGTTAGTTTGCGCTATCAGTGCTTTAGTCTCTAGTAGGGCGTGAAGCGGCTGTAGCCTCCTCTGTAAAGGCTCGCCTGCAACATCAAAGATGACAGAGCACCAATCAGAGTCAAGCTGGTCGCCACGGCAACGGCCAAACTCCAGCTCCCTCAAACCTCCTTCCTTTAGAATAGGGTAAAAATCCCATTGATTTTCTCCACCTTATTTAGTACCTTAGAGTAGTAACACGTACCCTTAGGCTACTACCATGGACTTTTAGGGGTAAATAAGGCACACACAGTTGTCTATTTTTGGGCACTGCCCCAGACAGAAGCTGTTGTCTCCCCCAACGGACCCTTTTTTACGTCGTCATGTTGTGTGAACTTCTATAGTTTTGAATGGCAACAACAAGAAATATAATATTTGTGTTCCCATTTTTGCCAATAGCAAAAAAAAGTTTCTATGCCTTTCCACAGGGATTGATTCCGTGCCAAAACAACTCATTTCTGCCACACAGGAAAATAATTATGATACTAAAAAGTCACATATATATTTTAAATTAGGCCGAAATGTAAATATTAAGTTGTAATTATGACTTAAAAAGTGATAGTTGTTCGATAAAAATGTAATTATGATATACTGTCGAAACTGACTTTTAAAAATTTAAATTATGACTTTAAAAAGTCAAACTGACAAATCAAAATTATGATGTCTTATGAAAAAAAAGTTGAAATTGACATACTGCTAAAATTATGAATCATAATTACGACTTTTATGTCACAATTGACGTTCATTTCGACAGTGTCATAATTATCACTTCTTAAATCATAATTACAACTCAATGTCATAATGTTGACTTATTCTCATAATTTCAATTTAGTATGTAATAATTTGACTTTTTATTGCATAATAACTTTTCATAATTTTGATTTTTATATCACAATTGTGTCAGTGACAGTATCATAATTTCAATGTATCTCAATTATTACTTCTTAACGCATAATCACAACTTTATCTCATAATTATGACTTGGTATGTAATAATTCAATTTTTTTCAGAAACTGAATTTTTTATCTCATAATTATGATAAGTCATAAATTTGACTTCATATAATTATGACTGTCATAATTTCGACTTTTGTCTCAATTGTCTTGTCAATTTTGACTTTTTATGTCATAATTGTAAATATCTCTAATTATCATGTCTTAAGTCATAATTTTAACTTAATGTCATAATATTGACATTTTAATCACATAATTTTGATTTAGTATGTAATCATTTCAACTTTTTAAATCATAATTTTGACTTTGTCTCATAATTATGACTTAGCATGTCATAATTTTGACTTTTTGTGTCATAATTTCAACTTTTTATCTCATAATTATCACTTCTTAAGTCATAATCACAACTCAATGTTATATTTTTGACTTATTCTCATAATTTCAATTTAGTATATCAGAATTTGACTTTGAATTTGGCTTTTTATCTCATGATAACTTTTTTTTAGAAGCTTTGGATTTTTATTCTCATAATTATGACTTAGTATGTATTAATTCAAACTGAATTTTTAATCTCATAATTATGATTTAAGTCACAAATTTGAGTGTCATAATTTTGACTTTTGCCACAATTGTCTGGTTAATTTTGACTTTTTGTGTCATAATTTTCACTTATTATCTCACAATTATCACTCCTTAAATCATAATTACAACTTAATGTCAAATTTGGTCAAAATGTTTGTAATAATTATCACTTCTTAAATCATAATTTTAACTTGATGTCATAATTTTGACATGTTATTCTCATAATTATGATTTAAGTCAAAATTGCGACATTTTAATCTCAACATTTTGATTTAGTGTGTAATAATTTCAACTTTTTAAATAATAATTTTGACTTCGTTATAATTACGACTTTTAAGGTCATAATTTGACGTCTCATAATTATGACTTAGCATGTCATAATTTTGACTTTTTGTGTCATAATTTCAATTTTTATCTCATAATTATCGCTTCTAAAATAATAATTACAACGTATTGTCATACTGTTGACTTATACTCATAATTTCAATTTCAATATCTTGTCAATTTTGCCTTTTTGTGTCATAATTTAAATTTTTAATCTCATAATTATCACTTCTTAAATCATAATTGTAACAATGTCACAATGTTGACATGTTATTCTCATAATCATGATTTAAGTCATAATTGTGACATTTTAATCTCAATTTTCATTTAGTACGTAATAAATTCAACTTTTTAAATCATAATTTAAATCATAATTATGACTTTTAAGGTCATAATTTGACTTTGTCTCATAATTATGACTTAGCATGTCATAATTTTGACTTTTTGTGTCAATTTCATATCTCAATTATCACTTATAAGTCATAATTTTAACTTAATGTCATAATTTTGATTTATGATTCTCATAATTATGATGTGTCATACATTTGACGTCATATAATTATGACTGTCATAATTTCGACTTTTGTCACAATTATCTTGTCAATTTTGACTTTTTGTGTCATAATTTGACATCTTTATCTCATAACTATCACTTCTTAAGTCATAATTTTAACTTAATGTCATAATTTTGATTTATTATTCTCATAATTATGATGTGTCATACATTTGACGTCATATAATTATGACTCATAATTTCGACTATTGTCACAATTAACTTGTCAATTTTGAGTTTTTGTGTCATAATTTGAAATCTTTATCTCATAATTATCACTTCTTAAGTCATAATTTTAACTTAATGTCATAATTTTGATTTATTATTCTCATAATTATATGTCATGTCATACATTTGACGTCATACAATTATGACTGTCATAATTTCGACTATTGTCACAATTATCTTGTCAATTTTGAGTTTTTGTGTCATAATTTGAAATCTTTATCTCATAACTATCTCTTCTTAAGTCATAATTTTAAACTAATGTCATAATTTTGATTTATTCTCATAATTATGTGTCATACATTTGACGTCATATAATTATGACTGTCATAATTTCGACTATTGTCACAATTATCTTGTCAATTTTGAGTTTGTGTCATAATTTGAAATCTTCATCTCATAACTATCACTTCTTAAGACATAATTTTAACTTAATGTCATAATTTTGATTTATTATTCTCATAATTATGATGTGTCATACGTTTGACGTCATATAATTATGACTGTCATAATTTCGACTATTGTCACAATTATCTTGTCAATTTTGAGTTTGTGTCATAATTTGAAATCTTCATCTCATAACTATCACTTCTTAAGACATAATTTTAACTTAATGTCATAATTTTGATTTATTATTCTCATAATTATGATGTGTCATACGTTTGACGTCATATAATTATGACTGTCATAATTTTCGACTATTGTCACAATTATCTTGTCAATTTTGACTTTGTGTCATAATTGTAACTTTTTATCTCATAATTATCACTTCTTAAGTCATAATTTTAACTTAATGTCATAATTTTGATTTATTATTCTCATAATTATGATGTGTCATACATTTGACGTCATATAATTATGACTCATAATTTCGACTATTGTCACAATTATCTTGTCAATTTTGACTTTTTGTGTCATAATTTGACATCTTTATCTCATAATTATCACTTCTTAAGTCATAATTTTAACTTAATGTCATAATTTTGATTTATTATTCTCATAATTATGATGTGTCATACATTTGACGTCATATAATTATGACTCATAATTTCGACTATTGTCACAATTATCTTGTCAATTTTGACTTTTTGTGTCATAATTTGACATCTTTATCTCATAACTATCACTTCTTAAGTCATAATTTTAACTTAATGTCATAATTTTGATTTATTATTCTCATAATTATATGTCATGTCATACATTTGACGTCATATAATTATGACTCATAATTTCGACTATTGTCACAATTATCTTGTCAATTTTGAGTTTTTGTGTCATAATTTGAAATCTTTATCTCATAACTATCACTTCTTAAGTCATATTTTTAACTTAGTCATAATTTTGATTTATTATTCTCATAATTATGATGTGTCATACATTTGACGTCATATAATTATGACTGTCATAATTTCTACTATTGTCACAATTATCTTGTCAATTTTGACTTTTTGTGTCATAATTGTAACTTTTTATCTCATAATTATCACTTCTTAAGTCATAATTTTAACTTAATGTCATAATTTTGATTTATTATTCTCATAATTATGATGTGTCATACATTTGACGTCATATAATTATGACTGTCATAATTTCGACTATTGTCACAATTATCTTGTCAATTTTGACTTTTTGTGTCATAATTGTAACTTTTTATCTCATAATTATCACTTCTTAAGTCATAATTTTAACTTAATGTCATAATTTTGATTTATGATTCTCATAATTATGATGTGTCATACATTTGACGTGATATAATTATTACTGTCATAATTTCGACTATTGTCACAATTATCTTGTCAATTTTGAGTTTGTGTCATAATTTGAAATCTTTATCTCATAATTATCACTTGTTAAGTCATAATTTTGATTTATTATTCTCATAATTATGAGTCATACATTTGACGTCATATAATTATGACTGTCATAATTTCGACTATTGACACAATTATCCTGTAAATTTTGACTTTTTGTGTCATAATTTGAAATCTTTATCTCATAATTATCCCTTCTTAAGTCATAATTTTAACTTAATGTCATAATTGTGACATTTTAATCTCATAATTTTGATTTAGTATGTAATAATTTCACCTTTTTAAATCAAAATTTCGGCTTTGTCTCATAATTATGACTTAGCATGTCATAATTACGATTTATCAGAGCTTGAGTTTTTTTTCTTTCTTATGTGGCATAAACGGGCTTCCATACTTTAGTGCCTGATTTCCAAATACCTTTTGCTGCAAATCAAAGTTTGTGGTCCATGACTTATGATTCTACAATGAAGTGTTTTGTCTAAAATCCCTATGGAGAAAATGAATGGGAAACATACTTCCGGAACCACGGCCACTGGGAAGTGGGCGAGTTTATTCCACTCGGCCCATTATTGGCATTGATTTAACGGCGTGTGTGTGTGTGTGTGTTCACTAATGCTGATGCAGACAGAACCGTAAAGCAATAAAACTCTGATTTAGAAAACTTCTCTTTAATAGTCGTGAGATCAAGGGTTGGTGCGGCGTGTTTTTTTTTGCTCTCTCATTACAGAGTCACTAACAAGCAATTGCACTAGCGCTCTATCCATAATGTGCAGGAATGGCATCGTCGCCTTTGAAAGCATCATAGACCGACGAAACATCAAACTAATGTCGATGCTGTTCAAAGGCCAGTACAATTATTCTCTTTAAAGTTGCACTGGTCTGTGATACCGGCCCGTACGCGTAATTTACTCCAGACCTTCAAAGGATAATCCTCCTTCATTGGAGGGGGAACCCGGGTGGAAGCCTTCTGCAATTTCATGACGCTGGGAAAACCAGCAAAGAAATTTTAATGTAACCTCAGACGAACTCATTATTAAAGGGGTTTACAAGCATCTCGTGTTGCTCAGTTCTGTTGCTCTGACAGATCGGTTGGGTTGCTCTGTGGTTCTTCTGCATCAGTACTCAAACACACATCGGGTCTGGGTCTGTTCCGAAACCCAGTGAGCCCCCTAACTAGACATCAGAGAGCTGCTTCAAAACACACTCAAAGGCTTTGCACAAAGGTGGTTTTATTCCTGGTCTTGTTTTCCAATAAGAATGCATTCTTAAATCAAGTGTTCATTTAGTATTATTCATATGCTATTACAGTGTTTATTGACATTCTGAATTAGCATTTATTTTTTATTTATTTTGTTTTAGTGATTTGTGCTTTTGTTGTACATTTCTATTTAGCTCTAATTAAAAAAAAAAAAAATTCTTATTTACTTGCTTTAATTTGAGTAATTTTAGTACTTCAACTTATTTTAGTTAGTAGGCAACATTTCCAATTTTATATTTTCATTTTTTCCCCCACATTTTGTTTCATTTATTTATTTATTTATTTTCAATCACCAAAAATTATTTTTAATAGTTTAGTTAACAATAAGTTTAAGTTTATCTAATTTCATTCATATTTTATTTTATTTTAATTACCAAAAAAATTTTTTTTCTAGTTTATTAACAATTAGTTAAATTTTTTTAATCTAATTTCATTCATTTTATTATATTTCAATTATTAAAAACAAATTTTTCTAGTTTATTAACAATACGTTCCATTTTTAATCTAATTTCATTCATATTATTTTATGATATTTTATTTCAATTATTATTATTTTTTATAGTTATTAACAATAAGTTTTAATTTTAATTTTTTATTTTTTTTTAATCTAATTTCATTCATTTTATTTTGTTATTTTATTTTATTTCAATTATTAAAAACTATTTTTTATAGTTTATTAACAATAAGTTTTATTTTTAATCTAATTTAATTCATTTTTATGTTATTTTATTTTAATTATTTAAAAAAATCTAGTTTATTAACAATAAGTTTAATTTTTTTATCTAATGTCATTCATTTTATTTTATGTTATTTTATTTCAATTATTAAAAACTATTTTATTTCTAGTTTATTAACAATAATTTTTATTTTTTATCTAATTTCATTCATTTTATTTTGTTATTTTATTTTATTTCAATTATTAAAAACATTTTTTTATAGTTTATTAACAATACATTTTATTTTTTTTATCTAATTTCATTCATTTTATTTTGTTATTTTATTTAAATTATTAAAAACATTTTTTCTAGTTTATTAAAATAAAGTTTAAATTTTTTATCTAATTTCATTCATTTTATTTTGATATTTTATATCAATTATCAAAAACAATTTTTATAGTTTATTAACAAAAGTTAAGTTGTTCATCTGATTTCATTTATATTTTATTATATTTCAATTATCAAAAACTATTTTTAAAGTTTATTAACAATAAAGTTAAGTTTTCCATCTAATTTCATTCATATTTTATTTTATTTTATTATATTTCAGCTGTATTTAAATGACCAAAAACAATTTTTATAGTTTATTAATATTATATTTCAGCTGCGTTTCAATTACAGAAAATTTACAGATTTTTTATTTTTATTTAATTAGGTAATAACAAAACTGAACAAGACACATTTTTTTGAGAAACTGTTCAACATGAAGATATTAAATGATGTCTGCCAAAGGGGCAAGAAAAATAAACTTCATTCAAAGGGGAACACATTTTTTTTTCTCAGTGTCACATTGTGTTTTGGGATTTGGTTCACGTTTATGTTTTCATGTCTTTTATTTTGTAATTTTGCCTCAGTCGCGTTTCCTGATTCTTGTCATGTGACCTCCTCGCCTTTATATGATCATGTCATGCGCTTCCCTTGTTCTGTTTTGCGACCATAGTTGGCTAACGATGCTTTTGGGAAACGCTCCCCTGATTGGTTCCCTTGTCTATGTATCTTGTTCTCATTGGTTGGTCTAGTAATGTGTCCATAGTTCTGATTGGTTCATTGTCTTGTCATGAGGTTGAGTTCTGGCTGTTTATTGGTTCTCATAGTCATGTGTTCCCCTAGTCTCTGTATATAGACGGTTTCGTTACATTTTTGGGTGAACTAACCCTTACAGGGGGGCGTTTCCCCCACTCTATATTGCAGACAGAAATGGGAGATTATTTATAATAAACATGTTGAAACAATAAAAACATGTAAATTAAGATAATGTTGCCCAATTAAAGTGAAAGATGATAGCGTATGAGAAAGATAACGCAGCCTCTGTTGTTATTGATTCTCTGCGGACGTCTAGCGGAAGTTAAGTTTGGGCCACAAAAGCGCGCATGCGCAGTAACGTTTGTTTATGTTGTTGCCGTTGAAACCGTCTATATAGTCCTCATGTTTGTCGAGTTTTATCCCCTTTATCATTTTTTTTTGGTCGATTCTATGCCAAGCCAAGTCTATGTTCATCGTTTTCCTGTTCACGTTCTGGATTTAATAAAACTGCACTTGGATTCATCTACACTCGCCTTCAGTGGACTAATGTTACAGAGACTAGGGGAACAGATGACTTTAACAACCAATGAACAACCAGAACTCAACCTCATGACAAGACAGTGAACCAATCAGAACTATGGACTATAGGGCTGCACGATTTGGGGAAAAAAATCTAATTGCGATTATTCTGGTTAAAATTTCAAGTGCGATTATTTTTTTATTTTTACAAATGAAAAGTGTGTATATAACATTTTGTGTTTATATATTAATATGGCTAATAATAATACTAATTATGATTATTGCTAAATAAAAATAAGAAATATTACTATTACAATAACATTTTCATTATTAAAAATGTAAAATAGCATTTAAGAATAAATATAACAGTATTATAATAATAATATATTTTACAGAAAACTTATTTTACAAAATAAAATATGGGTTTCCTGCTAGTATGCAGACAGCCTATGACTAAAAAACATTAGAAAGGTCTAAAGATTTATTGTAAAAAAAAAATATATATTATAATAAAAATGTGTGTTTTTTTATCTGCGATATCAATTTCTTAAAGTCTACGTCTTTAATATGAAATATGAGCCTCTTATGCATCCACAGTGCGGATTAAAACTCCTGTACATTGAAGAAAAACATCTGGATTGTCATTTAGAAGTATTATTTTTCTTATTTTCTACCCAAAAGTCGAATTCATACTGGAAGTCAGAGGGCGCCCTCGAGCACAAACTCCACAGACGCCTCAGAAAGTAATCGCTCGTTTTCAGGAAATCCCTGATGTGAAGCTCGCGCTGTAGCTGAATAAAACCAAGATAGAAACGCTTTGACTGATTAAACATGAAGATAATACTTCTGCGACAAGATATGGTGTATTTGAGTTCTTCAAGCCTTCTCGGGTATTTTCATAATAATAAAGTATTCAGTGCTGATTGACATTCTGTGATAAGAAGCCACATCAGCTCGACTGACGATATGAAGTGAGTTAAAACATGTTATTAAACGTTGCATTTGGTTGGACAACAGGTTTATGAATGCTTCACATTACTAGTTTGTGAAGATGTTTGACGCGTGTTTCTTTTTCAAACGCACGTTATAAGCGACTCAAACTCTCAGTGCTTTCAGATGGAGCAGCGTTTACTGATCACAGAGCCTCTTCTTCACTGACACACTGGGTATTTATTTCATTAAAATCGCAGCCTATGCGCTTTCATAATCGCACACAAGCCAAATCGCGATTGCGGTTCGATTTCGATTAATCGTGCAGCCCTACTATGGACACATGACTAAACCAACCAATCAGAACAAGACTAGGGAAGCACATGACACGATCATATAAGGGCAAGGAGGTCACATGACAAGAACCAGGAGACATGACTGAGGCAAAATTAAAAAATAAAAGACATGAAAACATAAACGTGAACTAGGGCTGCGCAATATATCGAAATTATCGAAAGATCGCAAATGTACATATCGCAATATGCATATCGCAAGGGCACGGAATATCTTAATGATTTTAATAGGCTACTTCAACATTGTGAAAAGTGTACGTTTTAGGTTAATGCATATAGCAGAGAATAGACTGAGCACACGACTGTTACTTATGTGACTTGCTTGACGTTAAAAAGAGTTATTATACGCAATAACTTGCGAAAAACAACTCCTCTGCTGTCTGACACACACACACACCGAAACGTGCGCACAAGCCGTTCTTTTTTTCGTGTCTTGTTACACACTCGAACTGTCAAATACACACACTCACAGTTGTGTCAAAATGGCTGTCTTGATGAGTATTCATGTAAACACAGTCGGTTATGCTTTAAATGAAAGATATCAGTTGGGGAAAGAAATAGATTTTACACACTTAAAGCAATATTGTATCGCATATCGAATATCGCATTATTTAACAAGGATATCGCATTTTTCTTCAATATCGCACAGCCCTAACGTGAACCAAATCCCAAAACCCAACGAGACACTGAGCAGATCATTTAAATTTTTATTATATGTAATTTTGCATTGAGTAAATGTATCTTGATTTAAGAATGTTTAGATATTTGCAATGGAAAATGAGTCGATAAAAAAGCCAAGGAACAAAATCAACATTGTGTAGAATCCCAGAATGCATTGCAACAAACAGAAGAGTAAAACTGATTATAAATATCATTAAATATACCAACAATCTACTAAAAAAAGGAGCTGGTATACAGTAAAAGTGTATAACTCTAGAGGTTTTCTCTGCTAACAAGCCTTCTCTAGATAGACAGCTCACTATGTGTCGGAACAGAGCCACTGACGGGGCTTTTCGCCTCCGTGATGGGCTCATTTTTCACACTGTTGAGGAAGAAACAAGGAAGGAAGGAAATTTGCAGGGAAGCAGGAATTGAGGAAAATCGTACAGGCACAGTCTTAATTAAGTAAATGAAGAGAGTTTCAAACAAAGCGTCTTAATTAATGAAAGCTTTTAGCTAGCAGCTGCACCGGGGAACTGTTCACTGCTTCTTTCTTATTTGGTTTTAATTTATTATTTCGCTGACGTACTCGCCGTTGAGAAATTGAGTGCCAAATAAGAGTCGTTTGTTTCGTTCTGATAGAGAGAGGTGGTTGGAAATGAACCATCCGTCCGTTAGTCGAGTCTGTCCCACGGCACACTGCGTTACATGCTCGTTAATCTGGGGGAAATGGAGAGCCAGCGACGAGCTCTCCTCGCTCTGACGGCCCATTAGTGCCTTCATCTTTGATGTTAGCTGCAAACGCTAGCTAAAAACAGACATTAACCGACTGACTTCCTCTCGCCAGCGACGTCTCACAGAAACACATGCTAAACAATCCTGGCTCATATGCGATGGAAAGTAAGGGTCCGTGATCAGCTCTGAAGACAGTAAGTGTGAGTGTCTGGGTTTATAGCGGTGGTTTTTCTTACCATGGTCCCCACGCTGTAAGTGGCCGCCGGGCCGATGGTGTGGTGATAGGGGTCAGTAGTTGCATAGACTCTCCCATAACTGCAGAAACATGAATCAAGAGATGCTTTAACATGCACAACATCAAGCAGCGGTTTCTGAGTGGAGATGGTTCCTACACCATTCAGTGAAATGCAAATCTCTCATGTTCTGTAATTCGTGCTTTGCTTCTACAAGTCTTTTATCGTGACTCTTGTTTCAAGGGACTCATACCCGAGCGCTCGGCATCACAAGTGTACCAGGCAGGGCCCTCCAATAATTAGAAATGGCCAAATTGGCGGCCTAATGCTGCGTTCACACCAAACGCGAATAGAGCGGCATGGGCGAGTGATTTCAATGGAAAGGCGCGTTGACGATGGACACGATTCCGTGTCATTCGCTTGTCCAGCGCTTTTTGTGCATTCACGTGTTTGAAGCGAATTAGCGTCTGACGCCCGAGTTGAAAAATGTTAACTTTGGTGTCAATTCGTGCTGCGTTAACCAATCAGGAACCGGCTTGCTGCTGTCACGTGGTAAAGTGACGTGATGAGAAACCCTGCATAATTTAAAAGTACTACTATTGTGTCACAATTCAGACTTTTTCAGGTGAGAATGTAGTTGTTTAAAACTCAAATCTGTGGTTTATTTATGAAGAGAGCACCAATTTAAAAAAATAATCTGGCGTTTTTGGAGTTGTGAGATTCAGGCGATCACCAGGCCCTCAGCGCTCATTAACCCCAGTGAGAGCAGCCTTTCCTCAGCCAGTCCTTCTGCTGTTTGCCGCTGGCTCTGATGTCCTGTAGTGGTTCGTCTTGTGTGGATCTAACAAAAGATCTTTGGTGTCATGAATCTATCATTTGTTGTCTGCCAAATCGTTTTGACTGAGGGCAAAGAGAAGTTTCATAACTTTATTTTTTAAGGATATTTAAATATACATGCAGTGAAGATAATGTAGGAGTTGCCTGGACCACATTTGTGTGGCTATTAATGTTTAATATATATTTTTAATGAAAATGAAAAGAGGCAGAGTGGTGTTTTATGACATATTTCTCCTGGAACGCCTTGAACGCGCGTCTATTTCGCTTCAAATGCTCGATTTATATGCGCGTCCAATTCGCTGTGGACACGCAAATGGATTCAAAATGTTCAAGCGTCCAACTAGACGTGGTAGATGCATTTTTGACGCTCTATTCTCGTTTGGTGTGAACGCAGCATAATGGTGCGTTTACACCAGATGCGAATGAAGCGTTAAGCGCGAGTGATTTACATGTTAAGTCAATGCAAAGACGCGAATAGACATTCTGTGGTGCGAGTCGCACGAATGAGGTGGCGCGAATGACGCGATTCGCGCGAATTGAGCGTTTCGGGCGTTTGATGCACGTAATTTGCGCAAGTTGAAAACCTGAACTTTGCCGGATATTTGCGCCACGTTAACCAATCAGGAGCTTTGCTCTAGTAGTGAGAACAATAAGGACAAAATCATATGTGGATACCCGGTGCTGTACGATACATCTTCGTACTTTATAGAAACAGGAATAAAAAGGATCTTGCTTGGAAGAAAGTGAGTGAGGAGGTCGGCGAGTCTGGTAAGTTGTAAAAAACGCTCTTTACTCAATTTGAGCTATACATAGGCCTGAGACTACCAGCTAGCTAAAGCCGGCAAATTGAGCTTATCCGCTGTATTTTAAAACAATCCATGTCAGCCATTACGCAACGAGATGAGCCGGCTGGCAGAAGCCCCTCCCATGCGCGAATGAAGCGAGTAAACTCAAAATATTCAAGCATCCAACTACGCGCAAATAGTGCGATTTATTCGCTTAAGTCGCGTCTAGTGTGAACGCAGTCACAACGTTCGTCAATGTCAAAAGGATTGAGATGGCCAATCAAATCAGAGTAGGGGGGGTTTATTGGTCACAGAAGCAGAGCGTGAATTCCAGTGCAAAGCGTCAGCTTTAACGTTGAAAGAAGCAAAACAGTTTAAACATTTCAAATGTTTTTCAATAGAAATGTCAAGCGATCGACAGTAACATCCAGTGATGCAAACTACTCAACTTTTTTCTCAAATATGTCAGTTTTTCTTTGAAAATATGCATTTACATGATTTATGGAATTCCTGAGTGTGAAGAGACAACAAACGTCTTATGTTTTCGACATATTAGGCATACAAATAAAAATGCATATGTGCATATTTTAATGCAAATGAATGAAATTATCATTCGCAAATAGTTCAAAATGATTATTTCGTAACTATACCCTAAGAAATGCTGGGTTAACCCAATGGCAGGGTTTGTCCATATTTGGGTTAAAACAACTTGGGTTAAAGCTTTTGTTAGTGTAGAATTAGACCTAGAATTTCATTCACTGTTCTGTTTCTAAAGTCTCTATAAAAAAATCGGCCTTGGTACCGGGTGAGGCAGCGAGCAAGTTAACTATGCAAGAAAAGCCAAATTCCCTTATGTGAAATAAAGCTGCAAGATATTATACATAATATAAGAGGAGAAACAACTTAAACTTAATGGTAATTACAAATGTTGTTGTTATTGCTTTTTGTAGAGAAATAAGTTTGAGTAATACAATGACTAAAAGTAAAATAATTATCAAAGAAATATTAAAATAAAAATTATAATAAAATAATTATAATGAATAAATTATATATTAATAAATACTAATACATACTCAAAACACTATGCAATACAATAATAGTATAATTTTACAATAGTTAATTACTAAAACTGAAATAAAAATGAAAGCATAAACATAAATGTTAGTTATATTAATACTCAAAACATTAATAAAATACTACAACAGTACACTCATTCACTGTTCTGTTTCTAAAGTCTCTATAAAAAAATCGGCCTTGGTACCGGGTGAGGCAGCGAGCAAGTTAACTATGCAAGAAAAGCCAAATTCCCTGTCTCAAATCCCTCATAAACAATTTTGGGTAACATTTTAGTTTAAGTTACAATTCTCACTATTAACTAGTTGCGTATTATCATGCATATTACTGGGATATTGGCTGTTTATTAGTACTTATAAAGCTCATATTATATATAACTGTATATCCCTTAGTATAAACTGAACAACTACTTCACTAGGAGTTTGAAGCACAAGTACTTAATAGTGAGACCCTAAACTAAAGTGTGACCCAATTTTGTGTTGTTCTAAGCAAAACATTCAGGTAGATGACAAGAAGAAGACAGAATAAAACTAATTAAGCATACGAGCAGAAGAAAGAGGGAAAGTGAACGAGATGCCGCCACAGGCTTCGTGTCGTGTTGCTGGTTTGGAACTAATCCGCCACAGGAAGGACAACACGTGTCATTTCCTTTCATTTATGCCACGCATATTCCACTCTCTGCGTCTTCTCCACATACGGCTTGCAAATGAAGGTCTGCAGAGAGCAGATAAGAAAACACAAGCCCTCGGCCGCGGGCAACGACTCCAACGCAAGGCCAGCTTTACCGTAAGAGATATATGTGCGCTTTAATGTGTGTGTGTGAAACTGGACGTTGAGTGTGCTGACTGGCACGAACGCTGCTCTAAAAGCACAACGCGGACTTCAACCCGCCGCAAAACATCATCTCAGTAACCAGTATAATCAGTATTATGGTCTTGTTTTTCTGTACAAATATCCAAACATCCTTTAAAGCAACATAAATCAGCTTGAGAAGCAAAAGTTAAATTAAAAGAAAGCTCCTGAATTATGTTTCTTTCTCCTTCTCATTAGCAAATGGCTGCCTCGCTCAGACTCGCCATACAAACTGGATTTTATTTCCCTTATGTGAAATAAAGCTGCAAGATATTATACATAATATAAGAGGAGAAACAACTTAAACTTAATGGAAATTACAAATGTTGTTGTTATTGCTTTTTGTAGAGAAATAAGTTTGAGTAATACAATGACTAAAAGTAAAATAATTATCAAAGAAATATTAAAATAACAAAAATTATAATAAAATAATTATAATGAATAAATTATATATTAATAAATAGTAATACATACTCAAAACACTATGCAATACAATAATAGTATAATTTTACAATAGTTAATTACTAAAACTGAAATAAAAATGAAAGCATAAACATAAATGCTAGTTATATTAATACTCAAAACATTAATAAAATACTACAACAGTACAATTTTACATAACAAATGACTAAACAAATACAAAATGAGAACTCAAAATATAAACTAAATGCTATTTATATAAAAAAAATACTCAAAGCATTATTAAAATATTATAATTTTACATAAGAAAATGACTTAATCTGAAATGAGAAAAGTTAAAATATAAAAATAAACACTAATTATATTAATAAATACTAGGTAATAAATACTCATTTTTTAAATACTATAATAATATAATTTTACATAAAAAATTGCTAAAACTGAAATAAAAAATGAAAATATAAAAATAAATGATACTCATATTAGTAATAAATAAAAATAAAATAAGAAATAAATATTACCAATATTAATAAATAATATTTACATCGATAATAGTATATAAATAATATAAATAAAGGTTTACATCAATAATATTATATAAATAATAACACTGCTTCACTCCCAGCACCCACTAGTGTTATGTATTTTAAAATGATATTAATAAAATATTATAATAAAAAATATATATTTAATGAAAAACGACTGAATCTTACACAGTTAATTTAATACAGTAAATGCAAATGTTTTTTTTTTTTCAGCCACAATAACACCTCCATCAGCAAACATGTCCATCTCATCTCTGCGCTAACAGAAATTATTGAGATGTCCAAGAGAGATCTCGCTGAGATTGAACTGTGTTTCTGACCTGGATATCCGAGATGTGTGCAGGTTATGAGTGTGGTGTTTTGGGCACATGAACACGTACCTGTCACTGTACGCCGTAGCCGTCGCAGGCTGAGTGTATCTGTACGCCGCGTATCCGCCCTGCAAACACACACACACAACACTCACTGATGCATTTATATATCCATGCACATTCAAAGCATTTCCGATTGTGTGTCATTCTGGGTTTGCCTTCTCTGCAAAGGACGCATGCATCGTGAATATTAGTACCTTTTGAAAAGCTCCTGCCCTGTTTTCCTGTGAGAGTGTGTGTGCAGCATAGCATCTGATAGAAAAGTGTGCATATGACGCCTCCTGTGTTTCTGAAAAGCGAGCAGATTCTGTGTATGTGGCGCTTGTATCATAATCAGCAGAGACTCTGAGGTGGAGTGGAGCTCATTTGTCTGGCTAATAACACACATTAATCAGAGCTTCAGAACGAGAACAGCCGATGTTTTACATTCTCCGGTCCGTGAACATCCGGCAGCCCACCGAGAGGCGCTGCAACACGCGCTTTCGGGACGCTTTACATTGATAATGTGTGCTGCATTTAAAACCAGCACAGAAAGAGAGTAGTGTGTTTTTGAGACAGTCGGGACAGGACGGCTTGTGCGTTCCTGAAATAAGCACTACGGGATGAGACGGCTTGAGTTCCCGTCACTTGCAAAAACTGTTTAAACGGGGAGAAGTTTGTGAGCGAAGGAGTGGAATCAGGTCAGAGGTCGAGCGGGGGGATTGTGAGGTCACGTGACCCCTCCCCTTGTGTTCCCGTGGGACAGGAAGTGAGGAGGAGCGGGCGCGGTGAACTTCCTGCGGGACTGTGCTGATTGGAGCCCCAGCCTGCGAAACACACGGGGTAATAAATCAGACTGTCAGCACCTCCGGCCCAATACACAGAACATGGCTTTATCAGGACACTGAGAGAACGCCACGCTAAATATAACAGACCACACCACTGAAGAGGAGAGGAGCGGAGGAGGAGATGAGCGGAAGAGAGAGAGAGAGAGAGAACAGGAGGAGATGAGCGGAGGAGAGAGAGAGAGAGAGAGAGACAACCAGAGTAGAGGAGCCAACAGGAGAGAAGATGGGACGAGAAAAGATGAAGAAAATAAATGAGAAAATCAAGTTTAAAGTCGGCGTGAAACGGAAGTTGAGATCGTCTTTTTCTCCTTATTGTGACGTATATCCGAGTGAAACAGCTTCTGAAATTAGATAAAATGTAGGGCGGGGCTTGATTTCTTCCTTTGGGAATTGATTGGATCGTTGGAAGTTGGGCATTGCTAACAAAATGGAGGCAGATTTGAATGCC
>NC_137097.1:73083609-73108609 GCF_949357685.1 Gobio gobio | reverse complement strand
GTGAAAGTATGTCTGTGAGTGTGTGTCTGTGAGTGTGTGTCTGTGTGAGAGTGCGTGTGCGAGTGAGTGTGAGAATGTGTGTCTGTGTGTGTGTGTGTGTGTGTGTGTGTGTGAGTGTCTGTGAGTGTGTGTCTGTGAGAGTGTGTGCCTGTGTGTGTGTGTGTGTCTGTGAGAACGTGTGTCTGTGAGTGTTTATCTGTGTGAGTGTACGTGTGCGTGTGTGTGTCTGTGTAAGTGTGTGCGTGTGTGCCTGTGTAAGTGTGTGTGTGTGTGGGAGTGTGCGTGTGTCTGTGTAGGTGTGTGCGTGTGGGTGTGAGAATGTGTGCCTCTGTGTGTGTGTGTGTGTGTGTGTGTGTGTGTCTGTGTGAGTGTGTGTCTGTGTGAGTGTGTGTCTGTGTGAGTGTGTGTCTGTGAGAGTGTGTGCCTGTGTGTGTGTGTCTGTGAGAACGTGTGTCTGTGAGTGTGTATCTGTGTGAGTGTACGTGTGCGTGTGTCTGTGAATGTGTGTGTCCGTGTAAGTATGTGTGAGTGTATTTGTGTGTCTGTGTAAGTGTGTGCGTGTGTGCCTGTGTAAGTGTGTGTGTGTGTGGGAGTGTGCGTGCGTGTCTGTGTAGGTGTGTGCGTGTGAGAATGTGTCTCTGTGTGTGTGTGTGTGTGTGTGTGTGTGTGTGTGTCTGTGTGAGTGTGTGTCTGTGTGAGTGTGTGTCTGTGAGTGTGTGCATGTGTCTGTGTGTGTCTGTGCCCGTATGTGTGTATGTGTGTGTGTGTCTGTGCCCGTATGTGTGTGAGTGCGTGTGTGAGAGAATGTGTGTCTCTGTGTGTGTGTGTGTGTGTGTGAGTGTGTGTCTGTGTGAGTGTGTGCATGTGTCTGTGTGTGTGTGTCTGTGCCCGTATGTGTGTGAGTGTGTCTGTGCGCGTGTGAGTGTGAGAATGTGTGTCTGAGTAAGTGTGAGTATGTGTGTGTGTCTGTGTGAGTGTGTGCATGTGTGTGTGTCTGTGTGAGTGAGTGACAGGGTGTGTGACTGCGTGAGTGTGTGTGTGTGTGTGTGTGTGAGTGAGTGTGTCTGTGCATATGAGAGTGTGTGTGTGTCTGTGTGAGTGTGTCTGTGTGTGTGTCAGTGTGAGTGTGTTTGTGTGAGTGTGTCTGTGTGAGTGAGTGTGTGTCTGTGTGTGTGTCTGTGTGTGAGTCTGTGTGTGAGTGTGTGTGTCTGTGTGAGTGTGTGTCTGTGTGAGTGAGTGTGTGTGTGTCTGTGTGTGTGTGTTTGTGTGAGTGTGTCTGTGTGAGTGAGTGAGTGAGAGTGTGAGTGAGTGTGTGTCTGTGTGTGAGTCTGTGTCTGTGTGTGTGAGTGAGTGTGTGTCTGTGTGTGTGTGTGTGTGTTTGTGTGAGTGTGTCTGTGTGAGTGAGTGAGTGAGAGTGTGAGTTAGTGTGTGTGTGTGTGTGGGAGTGTGCCTGTGTGTCTGTGTGAGTGTGTGCATGTGTGTGTGTCTGTGTGAGTGAGTGACAGGTTGTGTGTCTGCGTTAGTGTGTGTGTGTCTGTGTGTGTGTGTGTGTGTGTCTGTGTGAGTGTGTGTCTGTGAGTGTGTCTCTGTGAGTGTGTGGATGTGTCTGTGTGTGTGTGAGTGTTGTGTCTGTGTGTGTCTGTGCCCGTATGTGTGTGAGTGTGTCTGTGTGCATGTGAGTGTGTGTGTGTGTGTGTGTGTGAGACTGAAGGGGATCTCAGGTGAGGCAGGGGTTAATGGAGGCCGGAGCGCCAGCACTGGATTCCCCCTCCGCCCTCAGGGACAGTTACTCACGTAGATCTCCGCGCCGTAGAACCCGTCCTGATACACCACCCTGTGTTCAACAACAACACAACCACAGCGATGATTAGCACCAATCACACGGCAGCAGAACAGTCACATGACTGCCAGAAATAAAGCCCATGCAGAGATGAAGAGGGAGATCCTCAGGAGCTCATTTAATCAGATCAATATCAGCTCCAAATCAAGATCGTTCTAACACATTCTAATACAGACACAAATAAACAAGGGAAAGAGCTGGATATTGCAAAGTTACTCAATGATGACAGTTCTATAATCTGCACAGCGAGTGTCATTCTTCAGCTGAGTGATAAACTCACGCTCCGTAGGCCGGGATGGGTGGAGGAGGAGGAGCCGTCCGGAAGGTGTTGTAAACGGCCCGGCCTCTGCCCCTCAGGTGAGCCCCTCTGTACGCCACCGTCCCTCCGGCTGCGGGATACGGGAAACCCGCCACTGCACACACACACACACACACACACACACACACATCAGCAACGTCTCGCTGACACCACCAGATGATCAAGGACACGCTGGGTGCTGTTGCGGAACGTCTCGTTGCTAGGGTGTTGCTAGGGTGTTCAGAGCAGTTGCATCCTAAAGTCTCTGTGATCTCTGGATGTGTTTGAGTTGGAAGCTTTTTTCAGCCGTTATATCATCTAATATAAGCTGATTTTGCACATCAATCTGGGTAAAAGCTCATTTTATTGCCCACCAAACTTTTTTTTAAAATATTTTTTTCTTATTTTAACCCATTATATTACCCACCAATTTTATTTTTTTTATTGGACAACAAATGTTATTTTCTTATTTTTACAAATTTTAATGGCCACCTAAATAATTTTGTAACACGGTTTTATTTTACTTTTATCCATTTTATTGGCCAGCAAATGTAATTTCTTTTAAATTTTTACACATTTTATTGGCCAAAAAAGCCCTTTTTAAAGTATTATTTTTAACCAATTTATTGGCTATCAAATGCCTTTTTTAACCATTTTGTCTTATTTTTACCATTTTATTGGCCACCAAATGTAATTTTTATTTAATTTTTACTAATTTTATTGGCCAAAAGTATTATTATTTTGAACCAATTTGGCTATCAAAGGTTTTTATTTTTTAAAAATGTTTACCAATTTATTGGCCAGCAAATGAATGTTTTTGCATTATTTTTACCCATTTTATTGATCACCAAAAGTATTTTTTGACCATTTTTCTTGTTTACCATTTTTTAAAAAACAATTTATTGCCCACTAAATGTATTTTTTATACCAATTTGACCTTATATTATTGGCCACCAAATATATTTTTTTCATTTTTTTTAAACACATTTTATCATTCATTTTATTGGCAACCAAAAGCATTTTTTAAATGATCATTTTTAACCAATTTATTAGCAAATTTACTTTTTTAGCCATTTTGTCTTATTTTTATCCACTTTACTAGCCAGGAAATGTATTTGTTTTTCTCACATTATTTCCTTATTTTTAACCAATATATTGGCCAGCAAATGCATTTTTTTCTTTCGTCTCCCCCACCCCCCATTTTATTGGTCACCAAAAGTATTTTTGAGGGAGTATTTTTGACATTTTTCTCATTTACCATTTTTTTTTCTTATTTTTTACAAATTTTATTGGCCAAAAATATTATTATTATTTTGAACCAATTTGGCTATCAAATACCTTTTTTTTTCCCCCCACAATTTTTATCTTATTTTTTACCAATTTATTGACCAGCAAATGCATTTTTTCCGTTATTTTTACCATTTTATTGGCCAAAAAAGCCTTTTTAAATGATTATTTTTAACCAATTTATTGCCCACCAAATGTATTTTTTTAATACAATTTGTACCTTATTTTATTGGCCAGCAAAGCATTTTTTAAACAATGTTTTTCTTACTTTTAGCAAATGTAATATTTATTTTATTTTTACAAATTTTATTGGCCAAAAAAAAGCCTATTTTTAAATTATTATTTTTAACCAACTTATTAGCTATCAAATGCCTTTTTTTTTTTACTATTTTGTCTTATTTTTATCAATTTTATTGGCCAGCAAATGCATTTCCACCGTTATTTTTGCCCATTTTAATGGTCACTAAAAGTTTTTTTGACATTTTTCTTATTACCATTTTTTTCTTATTTTTACTTATTTTATTGGCCAAAAAAGCCTTTTTTAAATGATTATTTTTAATAATTTATTAGCTATCAAATGCTTTTTTTCTTTCTTATTTTATTGCCCACTTAATGTATTTTTAATAACAATTTTACTTTATTTTATTGAGCAGCAAATTTTTTTCTTCTTCTTAATTTTACTAATATTATTGGCCACCAAAAGCATTTTTAACAATGTTTTTCTTACTTTTAGTAAATGTAATTTTTCTTTTATTTTTACAAATTTTATTGGCCACCAAATATATAATTTCATAATCATTTTTAATAATTATATCAAGTCTGTGCTTGAAAAAATCTCCTCAAGCAATGCAGTTTGATCTCTGTCCGCAAGGCTACACAACTTCATCAATCTGTCCGCGCACATCTTCATCCTGACACGACTTATCAATGCAATCACACAATGAACACACTCTCTAGTATCGGTTCAACAACAACAACATAAATATCATGTATACATTTCAATTATTAAAAAACGAAAAATATTGTTTGACTCCTCCTGTGATGTATGTGAAAGTAAGCTCATAATGAGCCGGCAAGCACATTCATGCACACACACGCACACACACACCCCTCAGAGGAGGACGCGATCACACACACACACACACACACACACACACACACACACACCGTGACGGGACGGTTAGGACTCATAACCCGCTCGATGGCGTTTTGTGTGAAGGAGTGTGAGGGAGTAATCCACGCGCAGATTAATCAAATCAACCGCGAGTGCTTCATTATCTCCGCAACGTGCCGAGCAACAATGAGGAGAGAGCTCATTAACACACTCCAGAGCCCAGAGATCTGCAGACATTTCCTCATGTGTGTGTTCTTATCCAAGCACTTGGGCAGTGTGTTTTCACTCAAAGCAAAGCTGAACAACAGCATAAGTGTGAACACATGACCGATGGAGAATCACTACGAGCCTCTGGTTCTCAGTGTAAAAGTGCGCGTGAAACGTGCGAGCGATGCTTCTGCTCATTCGTCAAAGTCATCTGAAGAGATATTCCGCGTGTGCATTTCCACCAGCAGTGCCAACACACACACACACACACACACACGGTGTCAGCGGAGCGACTGATCCCCGCGCGAGGCCGGGCCGATACTCTCTGAGCTCATTACCTCAGACTCATCACTAGAGGCTCATGGGAAGGTTTGGGTTGCAAACAACAAAGAAGAACCTGGCGCCACAGAGGCTTCATCAGCACACACACTCCTCACTACAGTCCAGCACACACACACTCCTCACTACAGTCCAGCACACACACACTCCTCACTACAGTCCAGCACACACACTCCTCACTACAGTCCAGCACACACACACTCCTCACTACAGTCCAGCACACACACTCCTCACTACAGTCCAGCACACACACACTCCTCACTACAGTCCAGCACACACACTCCTCACTCCAGTCCAGCACACACACACTCCTCACTACAGTCCAGCACACACACTCCTCACTACAGTCCAGCACACACACACTCCTCACTACAGTCCAGCACACACACTCCTCACTCCAGTCCAGCACACACACACTCCTCACTACAGTCCAGCACACACACTCCTCACTACAGTCCAGCACACACACACTCCTCACTACAGTCCAGCACACACACTCCAGTCCAGCACACAAACTCCTCACTACAGTCCAGCACACACACACTCCTCACTACAGTCAAGCACACACACTCCTCACTACAGTCCAGCACACACACTCCAGTCCAGCACACACACTCCTCACTACAGTCCAGCACACACACACTCCTCACTACAGTCCAGCACACACACTCCTCACTCCAGTCCAGCACACACACACTCCTCACTCCAGTCCAGCACACACACTCCTCACTCCAGTCCAGCACACACACTCCTCACTACAGTCCAGCACACACACTCCTCACTCCAGTCCAGCACACACACTCCTCACTCCAGTCCAGCACACACACACTCCTCACTACAGTCCAGCACACACACTCCTCAACAACACACACTCCTCACTACAGTCCAGCACACACACTCCTCACTACAGTCCAGCACACACACTCCTCACTACAGTCCAGCACACACACTCCTCACTACAGTCCAGCACACACACTCCTCACTACAGTCCAGCACACACACTCCTCACTACAGTCCAGCACACACTCCTCACTACAGTCCAGCACACACACTCCTCACTACAGTCCAGCACACACACTCCTCACTACAGTCCAGCACACACACACTCCTCACTACAGTCCAGCACACACACACACTCCTCACTACAGTCCAGCACACACACACACTCCTCACTACAGTCCAGCACACACACTCCTCACTACAGTCCAGCACACACACTCCTCACTACAGTCCAGCACACACACTCCAGTCCAGCACACACACTCCTCACTACAGTCCAGCACACACACACTCCTCACTACAGTCCAGCACACACACTCCTCACTACAGTCCAGCACACACACTCCTCACTACAGTCCAGCACACACACTCCAGTCCAGCACACACACTCCTCACTACAGTCCAGCACACACACACTCCTCACTACAGTCCAGCACACACACTCCTCACTCCAGTCCAGCACACACACACACTCCTCACTCCAGTCCAGCACACACACTCCTCACTCCAGTCCAGCACACACACACTCCTCACTACAGTCCAGCACACACACTCCTCAACAACACACACTCCTCACTACAGTCCAGCACACACACTCCTCACTACAGTCCAGCACACACACTCCAGTCCAGCACACACACTCCTCACTACAGTCCAGCACACACACTCCAGTCCAGCACACACACTCCTCACTCCAGTCCAGCACACACACTCCTCACTACAGTCCAGCACACACACTCCTCACTCCAGTCCAGCACACACACTCCTCACTCCAGTCCAGCACACACACACACACTCCTCACTCCAGTCCAGCACACACACTCCTCACTCCAGTCCAGCACACACACACACTCCTCACTCCAGTCCAGCACACACACTCCTCACTACAGTCCAGCACACACACTCCTCACTCCAGTCCAGCACACACACACACTCCTCACTACAGTCCAGCACACACACTCCTCAACAACACACACTCCTCACTACAGTCCAGCACACACACTCCTCACTACAGTCCAGCACACACACTCCTCACTCCAGTCCAGCACACACACACTCCTCACTCCAGTCCAGCACACACACACACTCCTCACTACAGTCCAGCACACACACTCCTCACTCCAGTCCAGCACACACACTCCTCACTACAGTCCAGCACACACACTCCTCACTACAGTCCAGCACACACACTCCTCAACAACACACACTCCTCACTACAGTCCAGCACACACACTCCTCACTACAGTCCAGCACACACACTCCTCACTACAGTCCAGCACACACACTCCTCACTACAGTCCAGCACACACTCCTCACTACAGTCCAGCACACACACTCCTCACTACAGTCCAGCACACACACTCCTCACTACAGTCCAGCACACACACTCCTCACTACAGTCCAGCACACACACTCCTCACTACAGTCCAGCACACACACTCCTCACTACAGTCCAGCACACACACTCCAGTCCAGCACACACACTCCTCACTACAGTCCAGCACACACACACTCCTCACTACAGTCCAGCACACACACTCCTCACTACAGTCCAGCACACACACTCCTCACTACAGTCCAGCACACACACTCCAGTCCAGCACACACACTCCTCACTACAGTCCAGCACACACACACTCCTCACTACAGTCCAGCACACACACTCCTCACTCCAGTCCAGCACACACACACTCCTCACTCCAGTCCAGCACACACTCCTCACTCCAGTCCAGCACACACACACTCCTCACTACAGTCCAGCACACACTCCTCACTCCAGTCCAGCACACACACTCCTCACTACAGTCCAGCACACACACTCCTCACTCCAGTCCAGCACACACACACTCCTCACTACAGTCCAGCACACACACTCCTCAACAACACACACTCCTCACTACAGTCCAGCACACACACTCCTCACTACAGTCCAGCACACACACTCCTCACTACAGTCCAGCACACACACTCCTCACTACAGTCCAGCACACACACTCCTCACTACAGTCCAGCACACACACTCCTCACTCCAGTCCAGCACACACACACTCCTCACTACAGTCCAGCACACACACTCCTCAACAACACACACTCCTCACTACAGTCCAGCACACACACTCCTCACTACAGTCCAGCACACACACTCCTCACTCCAGTCCAACACACACACACACACACTCCTCACTCCAGTCCAGCACACACACACTCCTCAGTACAGTCCAGCACACACACTCCTCACTCCAGTCCAGCACACACACTCCTCACTACAGTCCAGCACACACACTCCTCACTACAGTCCAGCACACACACTCCTCAACAACACACACTCCTCACTCCAGTCCAGCACACACACTCCTCACTCCAGTCCAGCACACACACACTCCTCACTACAGTCCAGCACACACACACTCCTCACTCCAGTCCAGCACACACACACTCCTCACTCCAGTCCAGTCCAGCACACACACTCCTCACTACAGTCCAGCACACACACTCCAGTCCAGCACACACACACTCCTCACTACAGTCCAGCACACACACACACACACACACACACACACACACACTCCTCACTCCAGTCCAGCACACACACACACACTCCTCACTCCAGTCCAGCACACACACACTCCTCACTCCAGTCCAGCACACACACTCCTCACTACAGTCCAGCACACACACTCCAGTCCAGCACACACACACTCCTCACTACAGTCCAGCACACACACTCCTCACTACAGTCCAGCACACACACTCCTCACTACAGTCCAGCACACACACACTCCTCACTACAGTCCAGCACACACACTCCTCACTACAGTCCAGCACACACACTCCTTACTCCAGTCCAGCACACACACACTCCTCACTACAGTCCAGCACACACACTCCTCACTACAGTCCAGCACACACACTCCTCACTACAGTCCAGCACACACACTCCTCACTACAGTCCAGCACACACACACTCCTCACTACAGTCCAGCACACACACTCCTCACTACAGTCCAGCACACACTCCTCACTACAGTCCAGCACACACACACTCCTCACTACAGTCCAGCACACACACTCCTCACTACAGTCCAGCACACACACTCCTCACTACAGTCCAGCACACACTCCTCACTACAGTCCAGCACACACACTCCTCACTACAGTCCAGCACACTCACTCCAGTCCAGCACACACACTCCTCACTACAGTCCAGCACACACACTCCTCACTACAGTCCAGCACACACACTCCTCACTACAGTCCAGCATACACACTCCTCACTACAGCCCAGCACACACACTTCAGTCCAGCACACACACTCCTCACTACAGTCCAGCACACACACACACACACACACACACACACACACACACACACACACACACACACACACACACACACACACACACACACACACACACACACACACACACACACACACACACACACACACACACACACACACACACACACACACACACACTCCTCACTCCAGTCCAGCACACACACACTCCTCACTCCAGTCCAGCACACACTCCTCACTACAGTCCAGCACACACACTCCAGTCCAGCACACACACACTCCTCACTACAGTCCAGCACACACACACTCCTCACTCCAGTCCAGCACACACACTCCTCACTACAGTCCAGCACACACACTCCAGTCCAGCACACACACACTCCTCACTACAGTCCAGCACACACACTCCTCACTCCAGTCCAGCACACACACACTCCTCACTCCAGTCCAGCACACACACTCCTCACTACAGTCCAGCACACACACACTCCTCACTACAGTCCAGCACACACACTCCTCACTACAGTCCAGCACACACACTCCTCCCTACAGTCCAGCACACACACTCCTCACTACAGTCCAGCACACACACTCCAGTCCAGCACACACACTCCTCACTACAGTCCAGCACACACACACTCCTCACTCCAGTCCAGCACACACACACTCCTCACTCCAGTCCAGCACACACACTCCTCACTACAGTCCAGCACACACACTCCAGTCCAGCACACACACACTCCTCACTACAGTCCAGCACACACACTCCTCACTACAGTCCAACACACACACACTCCTCACTACAGTCCAGCACACACACACTCCTCACTACAGTCCAGCACACACACTCCTCACTACAGTCCAGCACACACACTCCTTACTCCAGTCCAGCACACACACACTCCTCACTACAGTCCAGCACACACACTCCTCACTACAGTCCAGCACACACACTCCTCACTACAGTCCAGCACACACACACTCCTCACTACAGTCCAGCACACACACTCCTCACTACAGTCCAGCACACACTCCTCACTACAGTCCAGCACACACACACTCCTCACTACAGTCCAGCACACACACTCCTCACTACAGTCCAGCACACACACTCCTCACTACAGTCCAGCACACACTCCTCACTACAGTCCAGCACACACACTCCTCACTACAGTCCAGCACACTCACTCCAGTCCAGCACACACACTCCTCACTACAGTCCAGCACACACACTCCTCACTACAGTCCAGCACACACACTCCTCACTACAGTCCAGCATACACACTCCTCACTACAGCCCAGCACACACACTTCAGTCCAGCACACACACTCCTCACTACAGTCCAGCACACACACACACACACACACACACACACACACACACACACACACACACACACACACACACACACACACACACACACACACACACACACACACACACACACACACACACACACACACACTCCTCACTCCAGTCCAGCACACACACACTCCTCACTCCAGTCCAGCACACACTCCTCACTACAGTCCAGCACACACACTCCAGTCCAGCACACACACACTCCTCACTACAGTCCAGCACACACACACTCCTCACTCCAGTCCAGCACACACACTCCTCACTACAGTCCAGCACACACACTCCAGTCCAGCACACACACACTCCTCACTACAGTCCAGCACACACACTCCTCACTCCAGTCCAGCACACACACACTCCTCACTCCAGTCCAGCACACACACTCCTCACTACAGTCCAGCACACACACACTCCTCACTACAGTCCAGCACACACACTCCTCACTACAGTCCAGCACACACACTCCTCCCTACAGTCCAGCACACACACTCCTCACTACAGTCCAGCACACACACTCCAGTCCAGCACACACACTCCTCACTACAGTCCAGCACACACACACTCCTCACTCCAGTCCAGCACACACACACTCCTCACTCCAGTCCAGCACACACACTCCTCACTACAGTCCAGCACACACACTCCAGTCCAGCACACACACACTCCTCACTACAGTCCAGCACACACACTCCTCACTCCAGTCCAACACACACACACTCCTCACTCCAGTCCAGCACACACACTCCTCACTCCAGTCCAGCACACACACTCCTCACTACAGTCCAGCACACACACTCCTCACTCCAGTCCAGCACACACACACACTCCTCACTACAGTCCAGCACACACACTCCTCACTACAGTCCAGCACACACACTCCTCACTCCAGCACACACACTCCTCACTACAGTCCAGCACACACACTCCAGTCCAGCACACACACTCCTCAACAACACACACACTCCTCACTACAGTCCAGCACACACACTCCTCACTACAGTCCAGCACACACACTCCTCACTACAGTCCAGCACACACACTCCAGTCCAGCACACACACTCCTCACTCCAGTCCAGCACACACACACACTCCTCACTCCAGTCCAGCACACACACACTCCTCACTCCAGTCCAGCACACACACTCCTCACTACAATCCAGCACACACACTCCTCACTCCAGTCCAGCACACACACACACACACTCCTCACTACAGTCCAGCACACACACTCCTCAACAACACACACTCCTCACTCCAGTCCAGCACACACACTCCTCACTCCAGTCCAGCACACACACTCCTCACTCCAGTCCAGCACACACACTCCTCACTCCAGTCCAGCACACACACACTCCTCACTCCAGTCCAGCACACACACACTCCTCACTACAGTCCAGCACACACACTCCTCACTCCAGTCCAGCACACACACACTCCTCACTACAGTCCAGCACACACACTCCTCACTACAGTCCAGCACACACACTCCTCACTACAGTCCAGCACACACACTCCTCACTACAGTCCAGCACACACACTCCTCACTACAGTCCAGCACACACACTCCTCACTACAGTCCAGCACACACACTCCAGTCCAGCACACACACTCCTCAACAACACACACACTCCTCACTACAGTCCAGCACACACACTCCTCACTACAGTCCAGCACACACACTCCTCACTCCAGTCCAGCACACACACTCCAGTCAAGCACACACACTCCTCACTCCAGTCCAGCACACACACACACACACACTCCTCACTCCAGTCCAGCACACACACACTCCTCACTACAGTCCAGCACACACACTCCAGTCCAGCACACACACTCCTCACTACAGTCCAGCACACACACTCCTCACTCCAGTCCAGCACACACACTCCAGTCCAGCACACACACTCCTCACTCCAGTCCAGCACACACACACTCCTCACTCCAGTCCAGCACACACACACACACACTCCTCACTACAGTCCAGCACACACACTCCTCACTACAGTCCAGCACACACACTCCAGTCCAGCACACACACATTCCTCACTACAGTCCAGCACACTCACTCCAGTCCAGCACACACACTCCAGTCCAGCACACACACACTCCTCACTCCAGTCCAGCACACACACTCCTCACTACAGTCCAGCACACACACTCCTCACTCCAGTCCAGCACACACACTCCTCACTACAGTCCAGCACACACACTCCTCACTACAGTCCAGCACACACACTCCTCACTACAGTCCAGCACACACACTCCTCACTCCAGTCCAGCACACACACACACTCCTCACTCCAGTCCAGCACACACACTCCTCACTACAGTCCAGCACACACACTCCTCACTCCAGTCCAGCACACACACTTCTCACTACAGTCCAGCACACACACTCCTTCACTACAGTCCAGCACACACACTCCTCACTACAGTCCAGCACACACACTCCTCACTACAGTCCAGCACACACACACTCCTCACTACAGTCCAGCACACACACTCCTCACTACAGTCCAGCACACACACTCCTCACTACAGTCCAGCACACTAACTTTTTAAGTGCTATATAGCACCAATTTTGGTGCTTCAGTGGTTCTTCAGCAGTTCTTCAGAGGTGCTATATAGCACCAATTTTGGTTCTTCAGCAGTTCTTCAGAGGTGCTATATAGCACCTTAGTCAAAGAACCACTGAAGAACCTCTGAAGAACCGCTGAAGAACCACTGAAGCACCAAAATTGGTGCTATATAGCACTAAAAAAGGTTCGCCAATGATTACGAGCCAAGAACCATTTTTGGTGCCATATAGAACCTTTTTTTTTTTTAGAGTGTAACATAAAAAAACTTATTTTGATTAGTTGCCGTAATGTAAAAACACAAGCATGACTCACAGATCAGATCATCTTTCTAACAGTGTATAGCACAACTCTACACAGACACCACTAGCTTTGACTTTAGTTTTTGCATCTGATGCGATGAAATTCACACATTTTTAAGTCCAAAGGAGCCCAAATAGTTTGAATGAATGATGTGATGTTTGTACCAGTGCTGAACATCACAGCAGTGTGTGTGTGTGTGTGTGTGTGTGTGTGTGTGTGTGTGTGTGTGTGTGTGTGTGTGTGTGTGTGTGTGTGTGTGTGTGTGTGTCGAAGCCCTGAGATGATGGGTGTTATTTAAATGGCCGAGCTCTGAGACGGACCGTGAGCTTCCTCCAGATGAAACTCCAGCAGCCTCGTCTCATCCCAATGCAAAGGCTTCATATAACAGACGGCAATAAGCGGAGGAGCCCCTGTGAGTGTGTGTCTCGCTGCTCCATTACACCGCCAGCCGCCCAGGCTTCTCCCACTACACCACCCGCGCTCTGTTAGCAGACCGAAAGACAATCTGAAGCAGCCGGAGTGACACACACACACACACACACACACACACGAGAACACGAGCAGTGCTGCATATCCCTCTAGTTCCTTCCCTTTATACTGTCGGAAATTACAAAAAAGACTAAATTACCAGTTTTTGGGTTTTATTTTGGAAACATATACAATGAAAGTGTAAGTGTGTGTGTGTGTGCATGTGTTAATGTGTGTGTGTCTGTGCGTTTGAGAGTGTAAGTGTGTGGGTGTGAGTGAGTGTGTGTGTATGTGTAAGTGTGTGTGTGTGTGTGTGTGTGTGTGTGTGTGTGTGTGTGTGTGTGTGTGAGTGTGTATGTGTATGTGTATGTGAGAGTTTAAGGCCCAATCCCAATTGTATTTTATACCCCTTCCCCTACACCTACCTGTTCCCCTTGCCCCTTGAAACAGAGTGCCAAGGTGTAGGGGTGAAAATATTCCCCTAAGAAATGGGACACCACTACTATACCATTACACGTCATACCCCGTTTAATTTATTATAATGTCCTGTGACATTTAACCAGTATGAACAGCAATGAAGTGCGTAGGCTATATCTAACAGAAATCAGGCGCGAGCACGTTTAACAAATTACTCACTCCCAACAGAGTTTTGCGCTGTATTTGGACTTAATAAAACGGCGCTCGTTTTCAGTTCAAAAACATATGAGACAGAGTTTCCTAAGATGATACAGAACATACAAGACTAGCGAAGCCGCTTTTCCATTGGACCAAACTGTTCTCTTTGTTTATTAACTGTTCCATTCCGTGCTGATCCGAGCCGGCCGGTACGGATATGGTTTCATTATCTACTGTGGTGCTGCGATAATGTTCATACGTTATACTTCAAGTCAGTCGTTGCCTTGGTAACGCAAGAGTTTACAGACGATATGTGATATAAATATCGACTGCGTTATGAAGGATGACCAGATATATATTTTTAAACTATTATTAATATGTGTTCAAAACACCCAAATAGTGCGTTTAGCAAGCTACGGAGAAACGGGCAGCCAGGCGACACACAAGTGATCGATCCCGAGTGGCAACACACACACATTCTATGCAGCAAGGTAGTTGGTGGAGTGAAACTCCTCATACCCCTTCGTTCGAAGTGTGGTCCTGAAAAATCTTGGTTTGAAGGGCTATCTGGCCCTTCCCCTTACCCCTACCACTCCAGCCAAAAGAGAATCGAGACACCCCTACCCCTTCACGTGAACGCGCAAAACGAAGGGGTAGGGGAAAGAGAAGGGCTAAGGGGTAGAAATGGGATTGGGCCTTTAAGTGTGTGTGTACAAGTGTGTGTTGAATGTGTGGAGAGTGTGTATGTGAGTGTGTATGTGCGTTTGCGAGAGAGTGTGTGTGTTTAAATGTGTGTGCGTGTGTGTGTCAGTGCATGTATGTGAGAGTAAGTGTGCGTGTGTGAGAGTGTGTATGTGAGAGTTTAAGTGTGTATGTGAGAGTGTAAGTGTGTGTGTGTACAAGTGTGTGTGAGTGTGTGGAGAGAGTGTGTATGTGTGTTTGCAAGAGTGTGTGTGTACAAGTGTGTGTGAGTGTGTGGAGAGAGTGTGTATGTGCGTTTGTGAGAGAGTGTGTGTTTAAGTGTAGCTTTCCTGTAGCTCAAACAGTAGAGCATGGTGCTAGCAACGCCAAGGTCATGGGTTCGATTCCCAGGGAAAGCAAGAACTGACAAAATGTAAAATGTGTACCTTGAATGCAATGTAAGTCGCTTTGGATAAAAGCGTCTGCCAAATGCATAAATGTAAATGTAAATGTAAGTGTGTGTGCGTGTGTGTCAGTGCATGTATGTGAGAGTAAGTGTGCGTGTGTGAGAGTGTGTATGTGAGAGTTTAAGTGTGTATGTGAGAGTGTGAGTGTGTATGTGTGTTTGCAAGAGTGTGTGTGTGCATGTGTGTGTGTGAGTGCATGTAAGTGAGAGTAAGCGTGCGTGTGTGTGTGTGTGTGAGTGTAAATGTGTGTGTAAGTGCACGTGAGTGTGTGTAAGTGTGTGAGTGTGTGAGTGAGTGAGAGAGCGTGTGAGTGTTTGTGTGTGAGAGAGTGTGTATGTGAGAGTGTAAGTGTGTGCGTATGAGTGCGTGTGTAAGTGTGTATGTGAGAGTTTAAGTGTGTATGTGAGAGTGTAAGTGTGTGTGTGAGTGTGTGTGAGTGTGTGTGTGAGTGCATGTATGTGAGAGTAAGTGTGCGTGTGTGTATGAGAGTGTGTATGAGAGTGAGTGTGTGAGTGTAAGTGTGTGCGTGTGTGAGAGTGCGTGTGTGTGTGTGTGTGAGAGAGTTTGTGAATGTGTATGTAAGAGTTTAAGTGTGTATGTGAGTGTAAGTGTGTGTGTACAAGTGTGTGGAGAGAGTGTGTATGTGAGAGTGTGTATGTGCGTTTGCGAGAGAGTGTGTGTGTTTAAGTGTGTGAGAGTGTGTGTGTGAGAGTGTGTGTGAATGTAAGTGTGTGTGAGTGTGTGGTGTGAGTGTGTGGAGAGAGTGTGTATGTGAGAGTGTGCATGTGTGTTTCCGAGAGAGTGTGTGTGTCTGTGTGTGTGAGAGTTTAAGTGTGTGTGTGTGTGTGTGTGTATGTGTAAGTGTGTGTGAGAGAGTGTGTATGAGTGTAAGAGAGTAAGTGTGTGTGTGTGAGTGAGTAGTGTAAGTGTGTGTGTGTGAGTGTGTGTGCATGTGAAAGTGTAAGTGTGTGTGAGAGAGTTTGTGTGTGTGTGTGTGTGTGTGTGTGTGTGTGTGTGTGTGTGTGTGTGTGTGTGTGTGTGTGAGAGAGTGGGAGAGAGTGTGTATGTGTGTGAGAGAGTGTGTGTGAGTTTGAGAGAGACAGTGTTTGTGTGAGTGTGTGTGTTTGTGTGTGTTCTTATGTGTGTAAGTGTGTGTGTGTATGTGTGTAAGTGTGTGTACCCTATATATCCATTCATGATGTTCATTGTATGATGTTATTTAAATCTGTATGTATCCCTCGATGTTGTGATGTGTTCAGGTGGATTAGTTTGTCTGCGCTGTGTTAGCGTGTGTTAGCGTGTGTTAGCGTGTGTTAGCGTATGTTAGCGTGTGTTAGCGAATGTCTCCGCTGAGCTCAAATGTCATTTCATTTTCCTTATGAAAGACTTTTACAGTCATTGAGACTCGAGGGCGAATCAGAATGAACTCAGAACAGAGTGCGCAAAATGAACTGAAGCCAATTACTCTGCGCTGAATTCTTCATTTGTGCCACCGAAGAGTTTTAAAAGAAATGTGATCCGTGACTGCTAATCAAATTGAGCCCAGAGCTAACTAGCAGCGCTAATGACACGACCACCATCTGACTGCAATAAATTAAACCAGCGCTTATGATGTGTTCAATAGCGTGTGCTTTTATTGGTAATGGAAACCAACGTGGCATCTAGTTTCACTAATAACACGCTAGCATGAGTAGCTTTATTGGCCGCTGGTAGAGGCGAGTGCTAGCGCAGCGGTCTTGGGTTCACTTCCATAAAGTGGAAAATTACTGACATCAGCACTGAGCCTCTGAGCGGGACATTTAGCCCCTGATCGGCCCCCTCACACATCTGCAGTGCACTCGTCTGGGTCAATAACAGCAGTCGAATGACAAGCATCACTAGAACTAGCGATCAAACCTCCAGCGCTGAGCATTACAGTTCAGAGTGTGTGTGTCGTCTTGCAGCGCGCGAGGGATTCCGCAAATCATGTGTGTGTGTTGAGGAGAGTTTGTGCTGTTACTTAAAGTGATGAGATGTGATTAATGTCACGTGAAATAGAAAGAAAACTAGCTTGAACATCCTAGCAACACCGGAGAAACCAGCTTGAACACCCTAGCAACACCAGAGAAACCGGCTTGAACACCCTAGCAACACTAGATAAACAAGCTAGAAGACCCTAGCAACACCAGAGAAACCGGCTTGAACACCCTAGCAACACCAGAGAAACCGGCTTGAACACCCTAACAACACCAGAGAAACCAGCTAGAACACCCTAGCAACACCAGAGAAACCAGCTTGAACACCCTAGCAACACCAGATAAACAAGCTAGAAGACCCTAGCAACACCAGAGAAACCGGCTTGAACACCCTAACAACACCAGAGAAACCAGCTTGAACACCCTAGCAACACCAGAGAAACCGTCTTGAACACCCTAACAAGACCAGAAAAAACAGCTTGAACACTCTAACACACCCTAGCAACACCAGAGAAACCGGCTTGAACACCCTAACAACACCAGAGAAACCAGCTTGAACACCCTACCAACACCAGAGAAACCAGCTAGAACACCCTAACAACACCAGAGAGACCAGCTTGAACACCCTAACAACACCAGAGAAACCAGCTAGAACACCCTAACAACACCAGAGAGACCAGCTTGAACACCCTACCAACACCAGAAAAACCAGCTAGAACACCCTAACAACACCAGAGAAACCAGCTAGAACACCCTAACAACACCAGAGAGACCAGCTTGAACACCCTACCAACACCAGAAAAACCAGCTAGAACACCCTAACAACACCAGAGAAACCAGCTAGAACACCCTAACAACACCAGAGAGACCAGCTTGAACACCCTAACAACACCAGAGAAACCAGCTTGAACACCCTAGCAACACCAGAGAAAAAAGCTTGAACACCCTAGCAACACCAGAGAAACCAGCTTGAACACCCTAGCAACACCAGAGAAACCAGCTTGAACACCCTAACAAAACCAGAGAAACCAGCTAGAACACCCTAGCAACACCATAGTAAACCAGCTAGAACACCCTAGCAACACCATAGCAACACCAGAGAAACCAGCTAGAACACCATAGCAACACCATAGAAACCAGCAAGAACACCCTAACAACACCATAGAAACCAGCTAGAACACCCTAACAACACCATAGAAACCAGCCAGAACACCCTAACAACACCATAGAAACCAGCTAAAAACCCTAGTAACACCAGAGAAACCAGCTAAAAACCCTAGCAACACCAGAGATACCAGCTAGAACACCCTAGTAACACCAGAGAAACCAGCTAAAAACCCTAGCAACACCAGAGATACCAGCTAGAAAACCCTAGCAACACCATAGAAACCAGCTAGAACACCCTAACAACACCATAGAAATCAGCTAGAACACCCAATCAACACCAGAGAAACCAGCCACAACCCCCTAACAACACCAGAGAAACCAGCTAGAACACCCTAGCAACCAGCTAGAACACCCTAGCAACACCATAGAAACCAACTAGAACACCCTAACAACACCATAGAAATCAGTTAGAACACACAATCAACACCAGAGAAACCAACTAGAACATCCTAACAACACCAGAGAAACCAGCTTGAACACCCTAGCAACACCAGAGAAACCAGCTAGAACATCCTAACAACACCAGAGAAACCAGCTTGAACACCCTAACAACACCAGAGAAACCAGCTAGAACATCCTAACAACACCAGAGAAACCAGCTTGAACACCCTAGCGACACCAGAGAAACCAGCTTGAACACCCTAGCAACACCAGAGAAACCAGCTAGAACACCCTAGCAACACCAGAGAAACCAACTAGAACACCCTAACAACACCATAGAAATCAGTTAGAACACACAATCAACACCAGAGAAACCAACTAGAACATCCTAACAACACCAGAGAAACCAGCTTGAACACCCTAGCAACACCAGAGAAACCAGCTAGAACATCCTAACAACACCAGAGAAACCAGCTTGAACACCCTAACAACACCAGAGAAACCAGCTAGAACATCCTAACAACACCAGAGAAACCAGCTTGAACACCCTAGCGACACCAGAGAAACCAGCTTGAACACCCTAGCAACACCAGAGAAACCAGCTAGAACACCCTAGCAACACCAGAGAAACCAACTAGAACACCCTAACAACACCATAGAAATCAGTTAGAACACACAATCAACACCAGAGAAACCAACTAGAACATCCTAACAACACCAGAGAAACCAGCTTGAACACCCTAGCAACACCAGAGAAACCAGCTAGAACATCCTAACAACACCAGAGAAACCAGCTTGAACACCCTAACAACACCAGAGAAACCAGCTAGAACATCCTAACAACACCAGAGAAACCAGCTTGAACACCCTAGCGACACCAGAGAAACCAGCTTGAACACCCTAGCAACACCAGAGAAACCAGCTAGAACACCCTAGCAACACCAGAGAAACCAACTAGAACACCCTAACAACACCATAGAAATCAGTTAGAACACACAATCAACACCAGAGAAACCAACTAGAACATCCTAACAACACCAGAGAAACCAGCTTGAACACCCTAGCAACACCAGAGAAACCAGCTAGAACATCCTAACAACACCAGAGAAACCAGCTTGAACACCCTAACAACACCAGAGAAACCAGCTAGAACATCCTAACAACACCAGAGAAACCAGCTTGAACACCCTAGCGACACCAGAGAAACCAGCTTGAACACCCTAACAACACCAGAGAAACCAGCTAGAACACCCTAGCAACACCAGAGAAACCAACTAGAACACCCTAACAACACCATAGAAATCAGTTAGAACACACAATCAACACCAGAGAAACCAACTAGAACATCCTAACAACACCAGAGAAACCAGCTTGAACACCCTAGCAACACCAGAGAAACCAGCTAGAACATCCTAACAACACCAGAGAAACCAGCTTGAACACCCTAACAACACCAGAGAAACCAGCTAGAACATCCTAACAACACCAGAGAAACCAGCTTGAACACCCTAGCAACACCAGAGAAACCAGCTTGAACACCCTAGCAACACCAGAGAAACCAGCTAGAACACCCTAGCAACACCAGAGAAACCAACTAGAACACCCTAACAACACCATAGAAATCAGTTAGAACACACAATCAACACCAGAGAAACCAACTAGAACATCCTAACAACACCAGAGAAACCAGCTTGAACACCCTAGCAACACCAGAGAAACCAGCTAGAACATCCTAACAACACCAGAGAAACCAGCTAGAACATCCTAACAACACCAGAGAAACCAGCTAGAACATCCTAACAACACCAGAGAAACCAGCTAGAACATCCTAGCAACACCAGAGAAACCAGCTAGAACATCCTAACAACACCAGAGAAACCAGCTTGAACACCCTAACAACACCAGAGAAACCAGCTAGAACATCCTAACAACACCAGAGAAACCAGCTAGAACATCCTAACAACACCAGAGAAACCAGCTTGAACACCCTAGCAACACCAGAGAAACCAGCTAGAACATCCTAGCAACACCAGAGAAACCAGCTAGAACATCCTAACAACACCAGAGAAACCAGCTTGAACACCCTAACAACACCAGAGAAACCAGCTAGAACATCCTAACAACACCAGAGAAACCAGCTTGAACACCCTAGCGACACCAGAGAAACCAGCTTGAACACCCTAGCAACACCAGAGAAACCAGCTAGAACACCCTAGCAACACCAGAGAAACCAACTAGAACACCCTAACAACACCATAGAAATCAGTTAGAACACACAATCAACACCAGAGAAACCAACTAGAACATCCTAACAACACCAGAGAAACCAGCTTGAACACCCTAGCAACACCAGAGAAACCAGCTAGAACATCCTAACAACACCAGAGAAACCAGCTTGAACACCCTAACAACACCAGAGAAACCAGCTAGAACATCCTAACAACACCAGAGAAACCAGCTTGAACACCCTAGCGACACCAGAGAAACCAGCTTGAACACCCTAGCGACACCAGAGAAACCAGCTTGAACACCCTAGCAACACCAGAGAAACCAGCTAGAACACCCTAGCAACACCAGAGAAACCAACTAGAACACCCTAACAACACCATAGAAATCAGTTAGAACACACAATCAACACCAGAGAAACCAACTAGAACACCCTAGCAACACCAGAGAAACCAGCTAGAACATCCTAACAACACCAGAGAAACCAGCTTGAACACCCTAACAACACCAGAGAAACCAGCTAGAACATCCTAACAACACCAGAGAAACCAGCTTGAACACCCTAGCGACACCAGAGAAACCAGCTTGAACACCCTAGCAACACCAGAGAAACCAGCTAGAACACCCTAACAACACCATAGAAATCAGTTAGAACACACAATCAACACCAGAGAAACCAACTAGAACATCCTAACAACACCAGAGAAACCAGCTTGAACATCCTAACAACACCAGAGAAACCAGCTTGAACACCCTAACAACACCAGAGAAACCAGCTAGAACATCCTAACAACACCAGAGAAACCAGCTTGAACACCCTAGCAACACCAGAGAAACCAACTAGAACACCCTAACAACACCATAGAAATCAGTTAGAACACACAATCAACACCAGAGAAACCAACTAGAACATCCTAACAACACCAGAGAAACCAGCTTGAACACCCTAGCAACACCAGAGAAACCAGCTAGAACATCCTAACAACACCAGAGAAACCAGCTTGAACACCCTAACAACACCAGAGAAACCAGCTAGAACATCCTAACAACACCAGAGAAACCAGCTTGAACACCCTAGCAACACCAGAGAAACCAGCTAGAACATCCTAACAACACCAGAGAAACCAGCTTGAACACCCTAACAACACCAGAGAAACCAGCTAGAACATCCTAACAACACCAGAGAAACCAGCTTGAACACCCTAGCGACACCAGAGAAACCAGCTTGAACACCCTAACAACACCAGAGAAACCAGCTAGAACACCCTAACAACACCAGAGAAACCAGCTTGAACACCCTAACAACACCAGAGAAACCAGCTAGAACACCCTAACAACACCAGAGAAACCAGCTTGAACACCCTAACAACACCAGAGAAACCAGCTTGAACACCCTAACAACACCAGAGAAAAAAGCTTGAACACCCTAGCGACACCAGAGAAACCAGCTTGAACACCCTAACAACACCAGAGAAACCAGCTTGAACACCCTAGCAACACCAGAGAAACCAGCTTGAACACCCTAACAACACCAGAGAAACCAGCTTGAACACCCTAACAACACCAGAGAAACCAGCTTGAACATCCTAACAACACCAGAGAAACCAGCTTGAACACCCTAACAACACCAGAGAAACCAGCTTGAACACCCTAACAACACCAGAGAAACCAGCTTGAACACCCTAGCAACACCAGAGAAACCAGCTTGAACACCCTAACAACACCAGAGAAACCAGCTTGAACACCCTAACAACACCAGAGAAACCAGCTAGAACACCCTAACAACACCAGAGAAACCAGCTTGAACACCCTAACAACACCAGAGAAACCAGCTTGAACACCCTAACAACACCAGAGAAACCAGCTTGAACACCCTAACAACACCAGAGAAACCAGCTTGAACACCCTAACAACACCAGAGAAAAAAGCTTGAACACCCTAGCAACACCAGAGAAACCAGCTTGAACACCCTAACAACACCAGAGAAACCAGCTTGAACACCCTAGCAACACCAGAGAAACCAGCTTGAACACCCTAACAACACCAGAGAAACCAGCTTGAACACCCTAACAACACCAGAGAAACCAGCTTGAACATCCTAACAACACCAGAGAAACCAGCTTGAACACCCTAACAACACCAGAGAAACCAGCTTGAACACCCTAGCGACACCAGAGAAACCAGCTTGAACACCCTAGCGACACCAGAGAAACCAGCTTGAACACCCTAACAACACCAGAGAAACCAGCTAGAACACCCTAACAACACCAGAGAAACCAGCTTGAACACCCTAACAACACCAGAGAAACCAGCTAGAACACCCTAACAACACCAGAGAAACCAGCTTGAACACCCTAACAACACCAGAGAAACCAGCTTGAACACCCTAACAACACCAGAGAAAAAAGCTTGAACACCCTAGCAACACCAGAGAAACCAGCTTGAACACCCTAACAACACCAGAGAAACCAGCTTGAACACCCTAGCAACACCAGAGAAACCAGCTTGAACACCCTAACAACACCAGAGAAACCAGCTTGAACACCCTAACAACACCAGAGAAACCAGCTTGAACATCCTAACAACACCAGAGAAACCAGCTTGAACACCCTAACAACACCAGAGAAACCAGCTTGAACACCCTAACAACACCAGAGAAACCAGCTTGAACACCCTAACAACACCAGAGAAACCAGCTTGAACACACAATCAACACCAGAGAAACCAGCTAGAACACCCTAACAACACCAGAGAAAAAAGCTTGAACACCCTAGCAACACCAGAGAAACCAGCTTGAACACCCTAACAACACCAGAGAAACCAGCTTGAACACCCTAGCAACACCAGAGAAACCAGCTTGAACACCCTAACAACACCAGAGAAACCAGCTTGAACACCCTAACAACACCAGAGAAACCAGCTTGAACATCCTAACAACACCAGAGAAACCAGCTTGAACACCCTAACAACACCAGAGAAACCAGCTTGAACACCCTAACAACACCAGAGAAACCAGCTTGAACACCCTAACAACACCAGAGAAAAAAGCTTGAACACCCTAGCAACACCAGAGAAACCAGCTTGAACACCCTAACAACACCAGAGAAACCAGCTTGAACACCCTAGCAACACCAGAGAAACCAGCTTGAACACCCTAACAACACCAGAGAAACCAGCTTGAACACCCTAACAACACCAGAGAAACCAGCTTGAACATCCTAACAACACCAGAGAAACCAGCTTGAACACCCTAACAACACCAGAGAAACCAGCTTGAACACCCTAACAACACCAGAGAAACCAGCTTGAACACCCTAACAACACCAGAGAAACCAGCTTGAACACACAATCAACACCAGAGAAACCAGCTAGAACACCCTAACAACACCAGAGAAAAAAGCTTGAACACCCTAGCA
>NC_137097.1:73003609-73081109 GCF_949357685.1 Gobio gobio | reverse complement strand
TAACACAATAAATGTTAATGGTTGTAAAAAATGTTTTTTTGTGTGTCATTTTTGGGTGAAATATGACCTGTTTTATTTAGATTTAACCCTAGATGGATATTGCACCCAGAATATTGCTTTAAGATGTCTCTCACACACACACACACACACACTCGGGCAGGTAACATGCAGATGCAGGGGAATCTCAGGATGAGGACAGGAAATGAGGTCAGCAGGCAGGAAAGGAGGACGGAGAGAAGGGGAAAAGGAAAGCACCTCGATTTTACGTCCTTCTACGATTGTACCGTTTAGTTTCTCCCGCGCGTGATCTGCTTCTGTGCTCGTTTCAAAAGTTACAAAGCCAAAGCCCTGCGGACGCATGGAGTGCAGCAGGAGGAGAGAGAGAGAGAGAGAGAGAGAGAGAGAGAGAGGGAGAGAAACAGCATTGAAGGGGTTTGGAGAGAGTCAGGAGCCCAGGGAAGGGAGGATCATGAGGGTTACAGAGAAACACTTCAGTAAGACACACAGTCTGTATGTAAAGAGGTTATAGTGGAGATTCAACACAACACCTGTGAAACCCTCTCAGAGGCTGCGTGTGAAACACTGCTTCACTCAGAGATGGAGAGAGAGACACTTTAATAACACCACCAGCTCGCTTCAGCCACACAGGCCAACCTCCACCTGTTGCTCAGGGTTTGTTCTAGTAGTTAATGCTAATGTTAAAGAGCACCTATCATGGCATTTAAAATGTTCCAAATATTGTTTTAGAAGTCCCCAACAACAGTTTTGCATGCATGCAATGACAAAAAAGACTTTAGTTTTCTTATAATATGCATTTATTTTTACCTGTTTTGACAGCGATTCTCAAATGATTCCTTTAGTGATTCACTTTTCAAAACCCCGCCTTTACGTGACGCTAATCTGCGGTGATTGGTCCGATGACCCAGTCAGTTGTGATTGGTTTAGTCTGTGCAGATATTTTCGGAAACGGAACGCCCATCAAAGTCTTATAGTGACAGTAATTTGTTAATATGTGTCAGGAGTTATGAATATGAAAACCGCGTCGGTACCGTCTGATTGTAATATGAGCCTCAGCTGATCTCATTCATAAAAAAACTCCTCACGAAGACTCGCGACAAATCAACATCCCTCAGGGCTTTTAGTTCAAAAGTGTGCAGATGAGGAGACATATTGATAGATTCTCATATGTCTGTGTCAAATTTCTAAACAGGAGTATTTTTTATTCAATACTTCCTCAAAATGGGCAGATGTAGCCTAATCATGAGCGATTGAGTCTCTTATGTGTTGTTTTCAATTCATCCTGGCAGCCGGAGGGCGCTCTGTGCACATGTAGTCCATGTACAGACAGACGAAGAAGAACCATGTGCCATAATAAAAGTCCATAATAAAAGCTTCCTGAGATCGCGAAACATACATTTGACGACTAATAAACACTCAATCGCGACGATGTATGGTTTGTCTTCAAGCCACTTAGTCTTCAAATGCTCATCCTTGGGCAGATGAAAAAAGTTTGCTTTTGAGTCGCACTTCAGAACACAGCGTCTCGTGGCCATGATGTTTTCTAGTTTTCACTGGCGTCTCGTGGCCATGATGTTTTCTAGTTTTCACTGGCGTCTTGGAGCGCAATAAGTGGGCGTATCGTATTCAAATAACTTGACAAGTTGACGTCATCTAGTCAGAGAAAAAGCTTCGGTCTTCTAACGATTCTTAAAAATGACTCCGAGTCGACTCTTACTTTTGAAAGAAAATAACTATATATACGGTGCACTGTCATATTTCAAGCTATCACAGGATGTTTTTGTTCACTTAGATCTATGTTACACACTACATGAAAGGTAAATTTCAAAATTCCATGATAGGTGCTCTTTAACAAATAAAACCTTATTGTAGAGTGTTATCATTGATGGATGGATGCTGTGGATAGATGGATGGATGCTGTGGATAGATGGATGGATGCTGTGGATAGATGGATGGATGCTGTGGATAGATGGATGGATGGATGCTGTAGATGAATGGATGGATGGATGGATGGATGCTGTAGATGAATGGATGGATGGATGGATGGATGCTGTAGATGAATGGATGGATGGATGGATGGATGGATGCTGTGGATAGATGGATGGATGGATGCTGTAGATGAATGGATGGATGGATGGATGGATGCTGTAGATGAATGGATGGATGGATGGAAGGATGGATGGATGCTGTAGATGAATGGATGGATGGATGGAAGGATGGATGGATGGATGGATGGATATTGTGGATAGATGGATGAATGGATGGATGGATGGATGGATGCTGTAGATGAATGGATGGATGGATGGAAGGATGGATGGATGGATGGATATTGTGGATAGATGGATGAATGGATGGATGGATGCTGTAGATGAATGGATGGATGGATGGAAGGATGGATGGATGCTGTAGATGAATGGATGGATGGATGGAAGGATGGATGGATGGATGGATGGATATTGTGGATAGATGGATGAATGGATGGATGGATGGATGGATGCTGTAGATGAATGGATGGATGGACGGAAGGATGGATGGATGGATGGATATTGTGGATAGATGGATGAATGGATGGATGGATGCTGTAGATGAATGGATGGATGGATGGAAGGATGGATGGATGGATGGATATTGTGGATAGATGGATGAATGGATGGATGGATGGATGGATGGATGCTGTAGATGAATGGATGGATGGATGCTGTAGATGAATGGATGGATGCTGTAGATGAATGGATGGATGGATGGGTGGATGCTGTGGATCAATAGATGGATGGATGCTATAGATGGATGGATGAGTGGATGGATAGATAATGTGGGTGGGTGGGTGGAAGAATGGATGAATGATGGATGGATATGGTGGATATATAGATGGATGGATGCTGTAGATGAATGGATGGAGGGATGGATGGGTAGATGGAGATAGATGGATAGATAGAGATAGTTAGATAGATAGATAGATAGATAGATAGATAGATAGATAGATAGATAGATAGATAGATAGATAGATAGATAGATAGATAGATAGATAGATAGATAGATAGATAGATAGATAGATAGATAGATGAATGGATGGGTAGATGGAGATGGAGATGGATGGTAGATGGATGATAGATAGATAGATAGATAGATAGATAGATAGATAGATAGATAGATAGATAGATAGATAGATAGATAGATAGATAGATAGATAGATAGATAGATAGATAGATGTTAGTGTAATGTGAAAGATCATCATGATCCAGCAGCCAATGAGAGCCGAGAGGGGGCGGGGCTTTAGATGATGGTGTTTGGATGAACAGGATGATCTTCTCTCAGCCCGAGGGGTGTGTGTTAATATCACACACACCCTCACACAGGAACTCCTGCACATCCGTCAGAGAGAACACATGGAGGAGGGGGCGGAGGAGTCCTGTGGACACGCGTGTGCTCTCCTCCGCCGCTCCATCATGCAGTAATCCGCTTACACAGAGGGGAACAGCCCATTTCTCACACGGGACAAACATATCCAATGCAAATGGCGGCCTCTTAGAAAGTAGATGGTTTATTAATGGTTCATTATACAGCGAGGCTGGTGGTGGGGGCAGCAAGGCATCATGGGTAATGTGTGTAGGGCACACAGCAGTGAATGGTCATCTCCATCTCTTCTGGCTGTGGGACACACACACACACACACACACACACACACCTCCACGTGCTCTTCAGACACACTGAGAGGTTCCAGCACTGCTGAAGATTCCACACGGAACCCTCAACATTCCATCACAGAACTCTCAGTGACATCATCATGCTCTGCTGCTGTTCAGAGAGATTATTAACAGCTGTTTAATATCGCACTTCTAAAGCGGTTATGAATATTGTTTATGTCGGAGATCTTGGATATGAAGCGTTTAGAAGTGCTCATATTCTCTGACTGATGAAGACCGCTCTAGGGGACACCGGGGCTAGTTGTCACAGTCAAACTACACTGACACAATTATACATCATGTGATATTTTTAGAAATATTATATTATTTATTATGGTCTATCCCAAAATCAATATTTTTGTATATATTTTTTTAAAATAATAATAATATATAATATTTATTGGAAAATCGTTATTTTACTATTATTTATAAATTATTATTATTATTTTTATTATTTATATTTTCTATTTTTTTATTTTTTTTTTATTTAAGTTTATTTATTTTCAGTTATTAAATATATAATAAATATAATAAATATATATAATTAAGTGCTATATAATTTTAGAACTTAAAATGATTTCAGTGCCAGGGCAACATTTAAATGTTTTGTTTAGTTTAAGTTTATTTCAGATCTATTTTTAATGAATACAATTTTTTAAATTTTTTATTTCATAAAATATATAGATATTTTTAGAAATATTATATTTTATTTATTATAATCTATCCCCAAATCTTATTATAATATTTTTGTATATTTTTTGTTATACCTAAAAATTAAAAAAAAAAATTATATATATATATATACATACAAATATTACAGATTTATCGGAAAAACATTATTTTACTATTATTTATATATTATTTTGAATTAGATATTTTATTCTAATGTTTAGTAATTCTGTTATGTGCTTTAGTCATTTTATGATTTTTTTTTGTTGTTGTAATATTACTATTTAGGTTTTATTTATTTCAATTTTATTTATTATTTATTTCCAGTAATTTTAGAGCTTAAAATTATTTCAGTGCCAGGGCAACATTTCACATTTTTGTTAAATTTGAGTTTATTTCAGCTTTATTATTAATAAAAACTATTGTTTTTGATGTTTTATTTCATATAGAGTTTTTAAAATATATATTCTATTATTTAATTTATTATAATCTATCCAAAAATCAATTTACATTTATTGGAAAACAGTATTATTTTACTTGTATTATTATTATTATTGTTTTGAATTCGATTTTATTTTTATTTACTTAAATTCTTTATTTAATGTTTAGTAATTCGGTTATGTGCTTTAATCATTTTCATTTTTTTGTAATATTACTATTTAGGTTTAATTTATTTTCAATTTTAGTTTTTATAATTTATAATAATAATATACAACAAATTTTTTGGAAAACAGCATTATTTTACTAATTTTGAGATATTATTATTTTGAATTAGATTTTCTTTTTTTAATTTACTTTCATTTTATTTTAATCTTTTAATATTTATTTATATTTATTTTAATATATTTTAAAATATTTTTGCTATAGTCATTTTCATTTTTTGTAATGTTACTATTCAGGTTTATTTTATTTTTATTTAAGTTTTATTTATTTCCAGTTAATAATTTTAGTACTTAAAATTATTTAACTTGGTTGCCAAGGCAACATTTCACATTTTTGTTTAGTTTAAGTTTATTTCAGATTTATTGTTAATAAATAATAATGTCTTAATGTTTTATTTAACATAATATCTACATAAAATATTATATTATTTTATTCATTATAATCTTTCACCAAATCAATATTTGATTTTTTTGTTTTAATTGCCATTTAATTAAAATAATAATAATAATATATAATACATTTATTGGAAAACAGTGTTATTTTACTATTATCAAGATATTATTATTTTTTTAATAATAATTTATTTGTTTAGTAATTCTGTTGTGCCTTAAAAAAAACGTAGTTTTTATTTATTTCCAGTCAAATAAATAAATAATAACTAGTTTTTGTAGTCTAGACTTGCTAATCTAAGGGAATCCCTTTGTTTAAAAACATTAAACAAGCAAAAAATATCTTGCCAATGTGAAATCTGTCCGTGTGACAACTAGCCCCGGTCTCAATCTGTCCCAGTAAGAGGCTAATGTTGACATCTCTATTATTATTATTATTATGAATTATTATCTCTATGCATTCAGCAGAGCCGGAAGTCAACATGTAACCTGTTTTCTCTCTGAACAAACGTCCTGCGAGCGGACTCTGATCCTCTGATTGTGTGTCTGTTCGGTTCTTTGGCTTTATAGTCTTTAATCTGACTCGAGGAAGATCAAACCGCCGTCTCTAAGCCAATAAAGAGTTCAGAAGAGAGCGAGAGAGCGAGGGAGAGCATCGCTACACAAACACAGAGGAGAAGAAAGCAGGCGTCATTCATACCTTTGATCCTCTTTCATTAAAGATAATCTCCACGTCTAAGATCTTCCCAAATTGCTGCAGAAAAGGAGAGCGAGAGAAAGAGAGAGCGAGCGAGGGAGGGAGAGAAAAGCAAGATGAAGAAGGGAATAAGAGAGAGATAAATCAATTAGGAGCCTCTGTGTCCGTGAGAAACTGGGGCTCGAATCCTGGGATGAAATAATAACATCACGCATCCGTGAAACTGGAAATTACATAACACACAGGACATGTTAGACCTGGCCCTCCACTGCAGGCTTCAGAAAACTACTTTCAGGAGTTTAGATTGGGAAAAACTTTCCCAATTCTGCTGCTATAATCTCATTCTGCAGCCTCATTAAGTGTCTGCAGAGGTCTCTGGCAATGAGTTATTATTAACAACAATTAAAACTAAAACCATTATGAAAACATTATTGTTACTTAAAATAAATGCTAACCTATCATTTGGTTGATAAATGGTCAATCAGCTGAGATTTTTCAGTATAACTGAGGTCTCTGGAGTGAGGTCTGTGGAGTGAGGTCTATCAGGTGAGGTTCTTCAGTATAACTGAGGTCTGTGGAGTGAGGTCTGTGGCGTGAGGTCTATCAGGTGAGGTTTTTCAGTATAACTGAGGTCTCTGGAGTGAGGTCTGTGGCGTGAGGTCTGTGGCGTGAGGTCTATCAGGTGAGGTTTTTCAGCATAACTGAGGTCTCTGGAGTGAGGTCTGTAGCGTGAGGTCTGTGGAGTGAGGTCTGTGGAGTGAGGTCTGTGGCGTGAGGTCTGTGGAGCGAGGTCTGTGGAGTGAGGTCTGTGGAGCGAGGTCTGTGGAGTGAGGTCTGTGGCGTGAGGTCTATCAGGTGAGGTTTTTCAGTATAACTGAAGTCTCTGGAGTGAGGTCTGTGGCGTGAGGTCTATCAGGTGAGGTTTTTCAGTATAACTGAAGTCTCTGGAGTGAGGTCTGTGGCGTGAGGTCTATCAGGTGAGGTTTTTCAGTATAACTGAGGTCTGTGGAGTGAGGTCTGTGGCGTGAGGTCTATCAGGTGAGGTTTTTCAGCATAACTGAGGTCTCTGGAGTGAGGTCTGTGGCGTGAGGTCTATCAGGTGAGATTTTTCAGTATAACTGAAGTCTCTGGAGTGAGGTCTGTGGCGTGAGGTCTGTCAGGTGAGGTTTTTCAGTATAACTGAGGTCTCTGGAGTGAGGTCTGTGGCGTGAGGTCTATCAGGTGAGGTTTTTCAGTATAACTGAGGTCTCTGGAGTGAGGTCTGTGGCGTGAGGTCTATCAGGTGAGGTTTTTTAGTATAACTGAGGTCTCTGGAGTGAGGTCTGTGGCGTGAGGTCTGTGGCGCAAGGTCTGTGGAGTGAGGTCTGTGGCGCAAGGTCTGTGGCGTGAGGTCTATCAGGTGAGGTTTTTCAGTATAACTGAGGTTTCTGGAGTGAGGTCTGTGGCGTGAGGTCTGTGGAGCGAGGTCTGTGGCGTGAGGTCTATCAGGTGAGATTTTTCAGTATAACTGAAGTCTCTGGAGTGAGGTCTGTGGAGTGAGGTCTATCAGGTGAGGTTTTTCAGTATAACTGAGGTCTCTGGAGTGAGGTCTGTGGCGTGAGGTCTATCAGGTGAGGTTTTTCAGTATAACTTAAGTCTCTGGAGTGAGGTCTGTGGCGTGAGGTCTATCAGGTGAGGTTTTTCAGTATAACTGAGGTCTCTGGAGTGAGGTCTGTGGCGTGAGATCTATCAGGTGAGGTTTTTCAGTATAACTGAGGTCTCTGGAGTGAGGTCTGTGGCGTGAGGTCTATCAGGTGAGGTTTTTCAGTATAACTGAGGTCTCTGGAGTGAGGTCTGTGGCGTGAGGTCTATCAGGTGAGGTTTTTCAGTATAACTGAGGTCTCTGGAGTGAGGTCTGTGGCGTGAGGTCTATCAGGTGAGGTTTTTCAGTATAACTGAGGTCTCTGGAGTGAGGTCTGTGGCGTGAGGTCTATCAGGTGAGGTTTTTTAGTATAACTGAGGTCTCTGGAGTGAGGTCTGTGGCGTGAGGTCTGTGGCGCAAGGTCTGTGGAGTGAGGTCTGTGGCGTGATGGTGTGTGGCGTGAGGTCTATCAGATGAAGTTTTTCAGTATAACTGAGGTCTCTGGAGTGAGGTCTGTGGCGTGAGGTCTATCAGGTGAGGTTTCTAATGTGATTTATCTGCAGTCTTTGGCATGAGGTCTCTGGCGTGAGGTCTCAGCAGAGGCCTGAGAATGTCTCTGAGAGAGAACAAAAGCAAAACAGGTCATTTAATTATGCCCACATTTTATTGTATCATTACAAAGAAAAACAGAACTATGCGTCTCTTTCACTGTTGACAAGCTCCCTTTCTTCCATGTCTTCCTCTTTCTTTCCCTGTCTCTTGTTTTTGTTGTGTGCCATCGCTCCCAAGGGGGGAAACATTCACCAATCTTCGATTTAGCTTCCGTGCTGTTTGGATCGTTAGAAAACGGAGGGATGAGGGACGAGCGCAGACCCCTCTAATGAGCACGGCTTTTAATTGATGCCTGTGATGGTCGTATTATTTCATTAAAAGTAATTACCCTGTCAAGCATGCTGCATCGCCATCATTTGGCCACTGCGGTAGAAAATAAAACCTCTGCGAGCGTCGTGCTGGGGTGGAGAGAGGCGATGCTGGAGTGCTAATAGGATCAAGAGCAGGCGCTGATGTCTGCAGAGACCGACTACAAAAAAAGGATGAATGGACGGGGTTACAGGGGTCAACGCTCGTCAGATTATGAGCTAATGTTAATTAGCCGTATGTCTGAGATTCAGATCTGAGGAGAGGTCGGGGGGAAAAGTCGCTAAAGATTCGGGGGGCCTTCATCTTCATTAAAGGGTTAGTTCACCCAAAAATGAAAATTCTGTCATTAATTACTTCCCCTCATGTCGTTCGACACCCGTCAGACCTCCGTTCATCTTCAGAACACAAATGAAGATATTTTAGTGTAAATCTGATGGCTCTGAAAGGCCTCCATTGGCTCAATGCTCAGTTCACTCTCAAGACCCTTAAAAGGCACTAAAGACGTCGTTACAAAGTCCATAGAGACAGAGCGACACACGTCATAATCCGAAGACCACGCCCACCGGGGGGGAAAACAATCGAACGCTCTCCATTGACTTTGCATTGCGTGAAGCGCCATCCTTGTAATTTCGGACTAATAACAAAAAACAGAACAATGTCTAAAAGCTGATATGTGACAAAGTGTACAGCAAACAAGCTAAACAAAACCCACAACCAAAAACCCAGACGTTTTTATAAGCTGTTGACCCAAAAACGAGCGTTTAAGGACAAAAAAGTTGATACAGGCCATTGAGACAGAGCGCGACACGTTATATTACACTAAGAAGTAGCTACACACACTACAGGGGAACGTAATCAGCGACAGGAAATATCATATATAATACTGACATTTGGATATTTGACTTAACAGTGACAACATGTATACTGCACACACAGGTATACTGAGTGTCAAGATCCCAAAATGTTCCCATTCTTCCTGCTGAAGCGTCACGTTTGACTGCCTTTATCCACTTTTGTCTCCTTAAACTCTCGTTTTCTGGGGTCGACAGCTTATAAAAACTTATTTCTGTGTTTTTTAGCTTGTTTGCTGTACACTTTGTCACATATCAGCTTTTAGACATTGTTCTGTTTTTTGTTATAAGTCCGAGATGACAAGGATGCAGCCTCACGCAATGCAAAGTCAATGGAGAGTGTTGGATTGTTTCCCCCCCCGGTGTGGGCGTGGCCTAAATACGCTCTGTCTCCATCTCACTACAGTGGTTCTACAAGAACTTTATGAATCGGCGAGAATAGTTTTTGTGCGCAAAAAACCCCTAAATAACGACTTACATAGTGATGACGATTTCAAAACAAGGCATCATGAAGCTTCGAAGCGTTATGAATCAGTGAGTCGATTCAGCAGTTTGAATCGCCAAATTTCAGCAGTTTGGCGGTTTGACACGCGATCCGAATCATGATTCGACTCACTGATTCATAACGCTTCGAAGCTTCATGATGCCGTGTTTTGAAATAGTCATCACTATGTAAGTCGTTATTTAGGGGTTTTTTGCGCACAAAAACTATTCTCGTCGCTTCATAAAGTTATTGTAGAGCCACTGTAGTGAGATGGACTTTGAAACGACGTCTTTAGTGCCTTTTAAGGGTCTTGAGAGTGAACCGTGCCATTGAGCCAATGGAGGCCTTTCAGAGCCATCAGATTTACACTAAAATATCTTCATTTGTGTTCTGAAGATGAACGGAGGTCTGAGGGGTGTCGAACGACATGAGGGGAAGTAATTAATGACAGAATTTTCATTTTTGGGTGAACTAACCCTTTAACAACTGCCCTTAGGAAAGAAAAATCCCACATGAAATCTCTATTGTTTCTTCTAGACGGCAATGAGATCAGACGAAGTGCGAATTAAAACCTTTCCTGCTTCTCACATGAGTTTCAGAACATGCACCAAAAGTCAATGCAACCTCAAACATTTCTGATCAAACGAGCCGAGCTAGATTCTAGTTGTATTTCACCGAATGAGTTTTAGGAGAAACATCTCTGTCTTTTTATTTGTGCTGCAGCTGCAACGGCTTAATATTATTGCTCATCCAATCAGCATCTGTGCGAAACTGTAGGCTGAAATCTATCAATTTATTCAAATGAATGCACATTCTGCGGAGGGCTCAATCAGAGACACACGCAAACACATTAACTCCCCAGCGTGAGCTCCGTGCTGTATGGTGGGGTTTTCCCTGGCTAGCGTGCCGCAGATGCTAATTGTTTTAACCAGGCCTAATGGACCAGTGATAGAGATTAATTAGTTTGGTAGGAAAGTTGTGTACAGTAGGGGAAGTGGTCTTCTCTACTGAGCATGCTCAGATCCCCCCTGTGGTGGCGGTTTCTCAAGCATACGTGCAGTAAAACCTCAGCACAGCGTCGCAGGGAAGGAAACTCTTGGTAGTTTAGCAGAGGACTGTGCAAAAGTCCACATTGAAGAACTGAGAGTGCATGTGCAGTGTAATCGGCGGGGCTTGACGTTAACAATTGGGTTGAATTTTATATATAATACATACATTTTTCAATTGTAGTCTTTCAATGAGGCATCTGAAATAATAAACTAAGTGCAATGTAGTGTTGTCAAAAATATCTGAAACGCTTCCATTCTCATTGCTCTCATGGTCCGTAACATGATTGTATGCTGTAAATAAAATGTCATATGGCTAACGGCCCAATTCAAATGTTTACGTGCTTTTCTTCTTTGTATTTTTTGAGCGGTGATGAAATGTATTGCTCTTGAAAATACTTGCCAGCATTTATCCCTCTGGTGCTCTTCATTTAGGGGTGGCATTGGTTGTTTTCCCGGTCATAAGTGACCAAACACCTAAAAATTAAACCTCCTCCACCCCAGTAAAACCAATGCAATTTGTTTTTCTGCAATAATATTTTTTCTTTTTAATTTTGTATTTTGAGATGATTTGATGGTATTTTTTAATATTTATGCAATAATTACTGTCTATTTTTGCCATTGAAAATTATACAAACTTAAAAAAAATATATATATATTTTTTTTTAATTATTGCAGTATTTCAGGTTAAAATGGAGACTAGGCCTTCAAAATATTTTTTTTGAAGGCAGATTAGCGCCCTCTGTTGGAATTATTTAAGAAATCATGCAATCATGTGTGTAACCACTAGAGGTCTCTATGGAGAGGCTTGAGGATACACTGGTTCTCTTTTGAACACATTTAATGATTTTGTTTTTGATGGATTTGAATATATATTTAAAAAAATCAAAGACTTTTTTTGTTAGAAATATAGATTTTTTTCTGTGAATTTGTGTTTTTGCAGATTTCCCATTCATTTCCTATGGTGGTCATTTTTGACCGAAGAGCACAAGTGGGAGTATTTTTTTACGACCCCTTAGCATGCTCGAATCATGCCCTCATTTTTTTGTGTGTTTACATACCTAATGCTAGAAAAGTCACCAAGTTTCATATCATTCTGATGAAGCTGTGATTTTTAAAAATTCAAAATGTGGTTCATAGGTTCAGTTTTTCATAGGCGTGTGTGTGTATAAGTGTGTGTGTGTGTGTGTGTGTGTGTGTGTGTGTGTGTGTGTGTGAGTGGATGTGTCAATATCACACTCTTGATGTTTTAGAGTGTCACTCCTTTACTGCTGTGTACTTTTTTTCAGCATTGTGGCCGATTTGTAGATTGTACACACAAATATTCGGAGAATTTTAGTGTTTTTGCCGATTTCCCATTAATTTCCTATGGTCGGTCAATTATGACCGAAGACAATAAACGCTACTTATTTTTTTACGACCAATTAGCATGCTAGAATCATGACCCAATATTTTTGTGCGTTTACATAATGCTAGAAAAACCAAGTTTCATATAATTCTGATGAAGCTGTGATTTTTAACATTTCAAAACAGAAAATTTTCCGGTAAGAAATGACCGAAGAGCACCAGAGGGTTAAAGAAATACAAGTCTAGAAATGCATCCAAACGACAGCGAAGCGCAACCGCACGGTGCTCTGCAGTGCTCAAAAAGGATATAAACAGTGAATTTTGCAGTGATATATTCTTGAAAACTCAGAGATGTGGATTCGGACGGCAATTAAACGACCACACGACCTTGGTGTTTGTCTAAAACAGTAGGTGATTCGGCCGGGGACTAAACTGTGACGAGATGAAAAGCTGTCTCGTGTCATATTAGTACCTTAGAGTAAAAATACGTCCTTTAAAGTACTACTATGAGCCTTTGTGTGGTAAAAAAAAAGGTACAAATATGTCCTTTTAAAAGGTAGCGCCCCAGTGACAAGCTGTTGTAACCCCTAAAGGTACAATTTGTGATGCCTTTCTTCTCTGTGTGTAGCAATTCCACATCAATTCATATGCAAGAATTTAATTGTGATTTAAAAGGCAATCCTGAAAGGTAAAACCAGCCTCCTTCAGAAGCCGGATTAGCTGGGTTTTCCAGCAGGCAATTATGCACAAAGTACCCCGCCAAAAAAAAAAGCTCATGTTGTATTCTGCAGACCAAAGCAGTATTGAGCTGCGTCTTTTGAAGTGCTCTGATTGGTGGGGTTTTGTGTAATGCGAGTGGACTCCATGCCGATGAAGACTTGTTCCCTGCTCAGATTTAAGCAGATCTTTAATTCCGTCTCTTTAAAAGAGGAGAGCCGCAGGTGGAATGCTAACATGGCGTCTGCGCAGCGGGAAAGCCGGAGATGAAGGTAAAGGCCCCCTGCGAGAGAAATTCCCAGCAGCCCTTGAGGCCCACAGGCAGAGGGGAAGAAGAAACAGCCCTAAAGCCAGCACAAAGCCGGGGGTTTTACTTCCAGGAACGCTCTCTCCCACCTCACATTTCCATATGGACATCCTCAGTAATAAACCACTCGGATCGGGATAATGAGCTCCGCACTTCTGCGCTCATTAGCGACTCCCAGACTCCATTGCTTTAGCCTGCGACGCTAACCTGACGCCCCACTCATTTAGCTTCGGCTCTCCGTTAGCCAAGCAGCTAATTAGCTGCACTGCTTTCTCTTGGCAAAGGAAACCTTCGGCCTTGCTCACCACAGGCTAAATCTCCATTAGCCACGAGGCTAATCAATGCCGCCAAGCTTTGTTAGCACGGCAGCGAGTCATTAGCGAGGCTCAGTCCGCGGCGGGCAGATGGTGCTTATTACGTCTCACAACGTGTTACAACGTGGCAAACCTTAAAGAAAATGTGCTTTTCACTAGACAGAAAATGTATGTTTTTTTTATCGAACACTGATTTTGTGGGAAAATTAAAGGATTAGTTCACTTTTAAATAAACTTTTGCTGATATTTTACTCATCCCCATGTCATCCAAGATGTCCATGTCTTTCTTTCTGCAGTCGAAAAGAAATTAAGGTTTTTGATGAAAACAGTCCAGGATGTTTCTCCATATAATGGACTTCAATGGGCTCCAAACGGTTCAAATGACAGTTTCAGTGCAGCTTCAAAGGGCTTTAAACGACACCAGATGATGAATAAGGGTCTTATCTAGACAAACCATCAGTTTCTGAGAGAAACCCAGCAGCATTTATGATATTATTTTACCTCTTAACAGAGGAACGTGATCATCTCTGAGCTCCGCCATAACTTCCGCTTAGTGAGGTCAAAATACGAGTGTGGTCATAGATGTATACGTAGATGCCTCATTAGCGACTGCACGGATCAGTAGAATGAGGCATCTACTATCAATATATCTATGACCACGATCTAATTTGACCTCACTCTCCGGAAGTTATGGCGGAGCTCAGAGATGATCACGTTCCTCTGTTAAGAGGTAAAATAATATCATAAATGCTGCTGGGTTTCTCTCAGAAACTGATGGTTTGTCTAGATAAGACCCTTATTCATCATCTGGTGTCGTTTAAAGCCCTTTGAAGCTGCACTGAAACTGTCATTTGAACCGTTTGGAGCCCATTGAAGTCCATTATATGGAGAACAATCCTGGACTGTTTTCATCCAAAACCTTAATTTCTTTTCGACTGCAGAAAGAAAGACATGGACATCTTGGATGACATGGGGGTGAGGAAAATATCGGCAAAAGTTTATTTAAAAGTGAACTAATCCTTTAAATCACAAAAGTGGTTTGTTTAAAAGTCGAGGTGGCGATTACGTTTGCTAAAGCGATGCTTTGCATAATATTTGAGCTAATGATATTTTCAGTTTATTTTTCGATAAATAAATCAAATATTTTCGTCCAAAAAAATTTACTCTCATTAAAATGTTTGTTTTAAAAATACAGAATTATTTGTAAAAAATCCTATAGTAATTTAATATGGCTTTACAGTAGTAACAAAATACAGTTTTTTGTTCTAAATATGATGGCTTTATTATAAATGTGGTGATTATAAATATGGCGAGCGAGTAAGGAACAAGGAACAATATATATCAGTGGGGTAAGAAAAATATTAAGATATGGGGTAAGATTTTTCTTGTTTTAGGCATAAATCTATCTATAAATCTTTCTTGAGATTTTGTAATGGAAAACGTTTATTTCAATCAAGATACAAAACAAAAATATTTAGTGAGAAAACCCTTTTTGCGGTGTATCTTTAGAAACAATGCGAGTTTAAACAGATATCTATGGGTGCAGTATGCGTCACATGACCAAACACCATCGTTTCATCATCCGTTTTACACAATCCTGATGCCAGCTTGGTTTATAATGATTAAAACGTCGTCCATATTGTTTGTGGCATCCGTACGGAGTGTGCATCGTATATCTCCGGACCACCTACACACAACGGCCGCGAGTTAATTACTGAGCTGATTTGGCTCACACAAACCTGGCAGCCTCTGAGAACAATAATCCAGCTATCACAGAGCATGATGGGGGAAACAGACCATGTTGTATGTCATTTATACGGCTACACTGCGGTCTGTGCGGTAATTAACATCATCTTTTCCACAGAGCCACTGGCCGACACCGGCCCAAACAAATGAGCGCTGTTTAAAGCAGCTTTTCCGGCCAGCCTGCTGCTGACGGGTCATTACGATGATTGAGATGATTTTTAGCAAATAAGAAGGCATCGCCGCACACAGTGTCCGTGTATTTAGCAAGCCTGTGATCGTCACCCCGCAGGTGAGAGCGGTAAATGTAAGATATTCAGAGAGTGTTTCTCTCAAGCACTGCATTACAAACGTCGACACATTCTTAGACATCGAGATGCATTTACTCGCATTTACTGACAAATGTATCAACGTTTTAAAGTTGATGCTTAAAACAAGAAAAAATATCTGCCAGTGGGCTCAGATCAAGCGGCTCCTCCTCCAGTTTCTCTTGAAGCCGATGCGGAAGTGACTTAAACTGCAGTTCATGGACTGGCCACTAGAGGCAGACTCCAGAAGAGCAGAATCTCATTGAGCTCATGTTAAAATGCCCAACTTTACAGCAGAAGAACACATGTTTACAGTCTGGGACACATTGTGCTTTTGGTCTATGCGGCTAATTTTGCCCTTCATGACGACTGTGAGGGGGGTGAATTATTGTATAACTCATTCGTTTGCATTATATAAAGCCTTAAAGTTCTGCATAATTGAAGGCATGGCCACTTTGAGTGACAGGTGGATTGCCGTTTGTCTGCTGTCTGTTAGTCATCGCGTCGCCGCGTCCCGCCTCTTTGCCCATTTTTTTATTTGTCTAAACCCGTTGCAAAAACGCTTATATTATAGACATTTAATATCAAAGCCTTTATATAAAATAATTTTCTGAAGCTGAATCATGAAGCTTCGAAGCGTTATGAATCAGCGAGTCGATTCAGCAGTTTGAATCGCCAAATTTCAGCAGTTTGACACGCGATCCGAATCATGAATCGACTCACTGATTCATAACGCTTCGAAGCTTCATGATGCATTGTTTTGAAATCGTCATCACTATGTAAGTCGTTATTTAGGGGTTTTTTGCGCACAAAAACTATTCTCGCCGATTCATAAAGTTATTGTAGAACCACTGTAGTGAGATGGACTTTGTAACGACGTCTTTAGTGCCTTTTAAGGGTCTTGAGAGTGAACCGTGCCATTGTGCCAATGGAGGCCTTTCAGAGCCATCAGATTTCCACTAAAATATCTTCATTTGTGTCTGAAGATGAACGGAGGTCTGACGGGTGTCGAATGACATGAGGGTGAGTAATTAATGACAGAATTTAAATTTTTGGGTGAACTAACCCTTTAAAATTAACAAAAAAATCCTAGTAAAGAAAAAAGTAATTCAGAAAGCATCTTAACCCTTAAAAGAGGTCTTAAGATCAAATTTGTTAGGAGCACGGACGAGGACTTTTTAAAAAAAAAAAGCGGGAATCTCCAGGCGAGAAAACCAGGAGAGGAGGGAAACAGGTGTATTAGTGCACGGACTCACCCCAAACATTTGCCGTAAATCTGGGTCCCGGAAGCGGAAGGGGATGTTGGAGACGTGTAACCGCTTGGGCTGCTGTTTTTCCGTGGAGTCTGAATGTGGCTGGGAAACTTCTGTTTGCGTCACGTCTTCCGTCTGTCCGAGGAAAACAAAGACAAAAGAGCGGTTCATCAGTGTGTGTAGCCACAGGTTAGACTCACAGTGAGGAGATAAACAAACACATGAAGGATAGTAAGTTAGCCTACTTATCCGCGGCTATCATTCTTCACTCCAGCGGCACGCGGATAAACAGACGTTGAGTTATGGAGGCCTACCTGAGGTCATGCATCTACCATATGATTATTAATCTCCACCTGTTACTGTCTGAGGAGCGCAAACACACACGATATACTGACAAATATCCGGCAAACACACTCGCACTCAGGCCATTGGCTTGTTGTTTCCATCATTATGTTGATGATCCGCCACAAATGAAACTTCAGACGCGCGTGACAGATGTTTTCTCTCTCCGCTAGCTCAGTCGAGCAGTACGACACACACACACACTCATTTTCATGCCCTCGCTTACAGCAGCATGTCATCAGAATGTCATCATTGAGGTAAAGAATGTTCAGATTCATTCAGACACACACACACACACACAACAGCAACAACATCAACAAATCTCCCCAGAGCATCATGGGCTTCATCAAAACATCAACACAGAGCACCAACGTTATTGCATCAGCTCATAACGGAGACACACACACACACTTGCACAAACACATGCAGTCAGTTCGAAAAGTGATTCGGTGAAGCTCACGAAAACATAAAAGTACCCTGTATGATATATTGCCAGATATATTGCAAGCGCAATTTCTTACACTCTTAAAAATAAAGCTTCTTTATTGGCATTGACCTTTAATGGCCTTTAACATCCATGGAATCTTTCCACTCCACACAACGTTCTTTAAAGCGGAAATACGGTTCTTTGGATATTTTGGAATGTTCTATTTTAAGAACTCTTCACTGAAAAGAGAAAAAAGGTTCTTTTTAGAACTGATCGCGGAAAGGTTGTTTGGGGAACCGGTTGTTTCGGTTTTGCATTTAATTAATTATTTTTCTACACATTCTATCATTTGCCTCCATCCCAATACTGAACAACGCGACATGCATTCACATCACACGTTAGTCAGGGTTCCCACTCTTTTTCAGCAACCATTTTCCAGTACATTTTCAATTTTACTACGGCGGGAATAAAAAACAAGGATCATGCCAAATATTGCTTTCGAAGTCTTTAAAAGCCATACAGTTTATTGCCATTACTTAACAATCCAGCATTTTTCAATATGAGCTCTTAATCATACATTATGACTATGGAAGCTTGTTTTTTTTTTTTTTGTTTTATCCTTTATTTTACCAGGAAATAATCCCATTGAGATTCAAAATCTCTTTTTGAAGGGAGTCCTGGCCAAGACGGCAGAAAAATAAAATACATATACACACAAATAACCGAAAGAAAACATTTAACACTTTAACATCATCTCAACAAAATCACCAGCAGCACTCAATAACATCACATGTGCATTTAGTACTCAAATAGTCCTTTATCCTAGTTTTAAACTGTGTCATTGTCGGTAGATACTCAAATTTGAGCTGTTTCTGCAATGTATACCAGGAAAAAGGTGCAAAAACTTTAAAAGCACTTTCACCGAAAACAGTTCGCGTTCGTGGGATATCATACATGATTCGCCCATATGATCTAAGATTACAATTCCTCGCAGTGACTTTTGGAGTCAGAAGAGTTACATAAGTAAGAAGGCAATTTACAAAGTATGGCCTTAAAAAGAAAAGTATACCAGTGCTCCAGCCTGCGATTGTGCAAAGATGGCCAACCCACACTCTCATACAAGCTACAGTGATGAGTACGGAAATTTGAATCAGTTACAAATCTCAGTGCTGCATGATATACTGAATCCAACATTTTCAAAGAAGATTGATTTGCAAGCATGTATAAAATATCACCATAATCCAGCATTGTCAAAAATGTTGTTTGTATAAGTGTTTTTCTCGTACTAAAAGAGAAACAGCCTTTGTTTCTATAATAGAACCCCAACTTTACTCTAAGTTTTTTTGTTAAACACTCTATATGCTGTTTGAAAGACAAATTTTCTTCTAAAAGGAAACCAAGATATTTATATACTGATACTCGTTCAATTACTTTCTCATCTAGTGTAACAATTTGACAAGCATCTTCTATTTTCCTTGATTTATAAAAGCACATCATTTTAGTTTTATCTGCATTTAATACAAGTCGCAATTTATTACGATTCTTCTGAATAATTATAAAAGAGGATTGCAGATGTTCTATTGCATTTTTCAAGGATGGGGCAGAACAAAACAAAACCGTATCATCCGCATAAAAATGACACTTTACTTTTGTTACATTCTGACACAAGTCATTTATATAAATAGTAAATAAAATGGGACCCAAAATGGACCCCTGGGGGACACCTTTTTGTATAAGTAATGAGTTTGAGGACACGCCACAGAATAGAAAGAAAAGGTAATTGTGACTTTTTATCTCGCTATTCTGACTTTCTCGCAATTGCGAGTTTACATATTTGTGATATAAACGCGAAAATTGTCGCAATTCTTTTCCCCTCAGAATTGGACTTTATAACTTGCAATTGCAATTTAGATCTCACAGTTCTGAGAAAATAAGTCACAATTGCAAGATATAAACTCGCAACTGCGCAAAAAAGTCAATTGTGAAGTTTATATCACGCAATTCTGACTATATCTTGCAATTCTGACTTTATAACACACAAATGTGACTTTACATAAAAATTATGTGATTAGGTAGCAGCTTACGAGTTAACATTCACGCAGTTAATAGCATTAGCTAACACAAGGCTAAACATCATTATTCAAAATACTATCAAACTCAGCATTCCTGAACATGTGCTTTCTGCAACTAGCGCTAATTGTTTGGGCCAGCGATAAACTCCTTATACTCGGCTAAAGAAATAACTTTTTTTTTTAATTATTTTCCCAGACAACAACAAGATTTTCCAGGACATTTTACATTTTCTCTAATTTTCCATGTGTTTTCCAGGACTGGAAAATTTGTCATCAATTTTCCAGGTTTTCCAGGTTTTCCAGGACGAGTGGGAACCCTGGTTAGTGGTAGAGTTATACTCACGGAACACTATAGTTATTCACAATCACCAAAGTTCATTATTTGCATGCGTTTTAAAGCCTTGCCCATGCACTTTTCCGAGCGCGCGCACTAGCACCTGTCAAACGCGTGATTACTGGACTAAGTAGTCGTCTTACTGCGCTAATACTGTCAAATACACACAAGGTTAACATAAACACAGTCGGTTATGTCTAAAGTGAAACTAAAGTCCAGTGTTGCCAACTCAGCTTCAAAAACAAGCTCAATATTATTATATTATTTATTATCATCAATATTATTTATAATAAATATTTTTTTATGGGAATTGTAGAAATACAGAGTTGGGCTCTTTTGACTCAGACTGGCCAATAGTCTTTAAATATCACTTCAAAAACTGTACAGCCACACCCTAGCAACCATTTAGAGCACCCTAGCAACCGTACAAACACATGAATAAGCCATATCTCAGCACTAGAGCATTGTAGAAATACAGAGTTGGGCTCCTTTGACTCAGACTGGCAAATAGTCTTTAAATGTCACCTCAAAAACTGTACAGCCACACCCTAGCAACCATTTAGAGCACCCTAGCAACCGTACAAACACATGAATAAGCCATATCTCAATGCCAGAGCATTGTAGAAATACAGAGTTGGGCTCCTTTGACTCAGACTGGCAAATAGTCTTTAAATATCACCTCAAAAACTGTAAAGCCACACCCTAGCAACCATTTAGAGCACCCTAGCAACCGTACAAACACATGAATAAGCCATTTCTCAGCACCAGAGCATTGTAGAAATACAGAGTTGGGCTCCTTTGACTCAGACTGGCAAATAGTCTTTAAATATCACCTCAAAAACTGTACAGACACACCCTAGCAACCATGTAGAGAACCCTAGCAACCGTACAAAAACATGAATAAGCCATATCTCAGCACCAGAGCATTGTAGAAATACAGAGTTGGGGTCCTTTGACTCAGACTGGCAAATAGTCTTTAAATATCACATCAAAAACTGTATAGCCACACCCTAGCAACCATTTAGAGCACCCTAGCAACCGTACAAACACATGAATAAGCCATATCTCAGCACCAGAGCATTGTAGAAATACAGAGTTGGGCTCCTTTGACTCAGACTGGCCAATAGTCTTTAAATATCACTTCAAAAACTGTACAGACACACCCTAGCAACCATGTAGAGAACCCTAGCAACCGTACAAAAACATGAATAAGCCATATCTCAATGCCAGAGCATTGTAGAAATGCAGAGTTGGGCTCCTTTGACTCAGACTGGCAAATAGTCTTTAAATATCACATCAAAAACTGTATAGCCACACCCTAGCAACCATTTAGAGTACCCTAGCAACCATATTGCATAATGAATAAGACATATCTCAGCGCCAGAGCATTGTAGAAATACAGAGTTGGGCTCTTTTGACTCAAACTGGCAAATAGTCTTTAAATATCTCCTCAAAAACTGTATAGACACACCCTAGCAACCATTTAGAGTACCGTAGCAACCGTATTGCAACATGAATAAGACATATCTCAGCACCAGAGCATTGTAGAAATACAGAGTTGGGCTCTTTTGACTCAGACTGGCAAATAGTCTTTAAATATCACCTCAAAAACTGTATAGCCACACCCTAGCAACCATTTAAAGTACCCTAGCAACCGTATTAAGCATGAATAAGCCATATCTCAGCCCCAGAACATCGTACAGACATGTTGCTTGGCTTTTTTGCATCACAGTAGCATCCAAGTGGATTTTTTTTGCCACTCACATTTTCTTCAGGAAATGTACATTTAGTGTTTTTTAGAAAATATTGCTAAAGTTTTGCGCAAATCTGTAATGGAAACGCGGCGTCTCTCTGTTCCCGCCTGACTGAACGACTAAAAATATAGACTGTTTAAAATGTTTCTCCATTCACAGCCGTGGCCGGTGTACATCTCCACAGATAATGCCGATGTAGATGGTTGATTTCAGACACAGGCTATTCAAATGTTGAGCAAGCAATCTCATTGGCTGCCGGATAAGCAGAGCCAATCAGCTTGAGCCATGCGGTAATGACGCGAGTGCATGTAAAGGACCGATCAGCGCCAATGATCAATGATTTCCCCCACAGATTCTCATTACAGTAATGCGTATGTTTGTTTATAGTTCTCCGTGATTATATTTAATCTTTCATCTAATTTACATAATAGTTCTTCTTTTCTTTAGCATTACGGAAATGAGAAATGTGGGAATGTGCCTAATGATTCCAAAAATAATATATTTCTTATTTTTTTCCTGTTGATTTCGCCCCGGACACGTTGTGAAGTTTCGTGCCATTGACCTTGTGGAGTTGTTCTCTGTCACATGTGAAGCGCAGCGAGTGTGTGTGTGGACTCATGCGGCGTGTGATTTATGATCACATGTATGTGCATGCAGAACGTGATTCATTACACACACACACACACACACACGCGCTGGATGTGCTGTTCCGCTGCAGGGAGGAGTGTGATACATCGTTCTCATTTATCTCCTGGCATTAATCACCACAGCATCATCACCATCATCATCACCATCATCATCATCATGGGCGCTGTAACGAGCAGGGGCTTTATTGTTGCCATTATCATAATCAGTGTCCCGCTGCAGCAGCAGCGCCGCTCGTTTCTGCTCTTTATGGCTCTGGCCTGCGCTCTCACACTCGGCTGCAGGTGAACATGGCCCTCGCTGCACTCACCCCGGGTCATGTGCTCGGCTCACTGTCAGCCAATCACCTCACTCCATCACTCGCTCCTTCAGTCAGTCATCCTTTCTCTCTTTCATCCTTTCTTTTGCTCGTTCATCTTTTCTTACTTTCTGTCTTTCTTTATTTTGTTCATTCTTTCATTTGTTTATCCTATCGTTCGTCCTTTCTCTCTTTTCTTTCTTTCGCTCGTTTGTCTTTACTGTCTTTTCTTTCTTTCTGTCTTTCGTTCATTCGTTCTTTATTTTTTTTGTCCTTTGTTTTGTTCATTCATTCGTGCTTTCTTTCATTTTCAATCATTCATTCCTTCTTCATTTGTTTATCTTTTCTTTCTTTCTTTCCTTTCTTTCTGTCTTTATTTTGTTTGTCTTTTCTTTTGTTCATTCATTCATTCTTTCATTTGTTTATCCTTTCTTACTTTCGTTCTTTATTTTGTTCGTCCTTTCTTTTGTTCATTCATTCATTCGTCCTTTCTTCCATTCCTTCATTCGTTTATCCTATCTTTCGTCCTTTCTTTCTTTCATCCTTTATTTTGCTCGTTCTTCTTTTTCTTACTTTCTGTCTTTCTTTATTTTGTTCATTCTTTCATTTGTTTATCCTATCTTTCGTCCTTTCTTTCTCTCTTTCCTTTCCTTTCGCTCGTTTGTCTTTTCTTTCTTTCTGTCTTTCGTTCATTCGTTCTTTATTTTTTTGTCCTTTGTTTTGTTCATTCATTCGTCCTTTCTTTCATTTTCAATCATTCATTCCGTCTTTCGTTTGTTTATCCTTTCTTTCTTTCTTTCTTTCTTTCTTTCTTTCTTTCTTTCTTTCTTTCTTTCTTTCTTTCTTTCTTTCTGTCTTTTGTTTGTCTTTTCTTTTGTTCATTCATTCATTCATTCATTCATTCATTCATTCATTCATTCATTCATTCATTCATTCATTCATTCATTCTTTCATTTGTTTATCCTTTCTTACTTTCGTTCTTTATTTTGTTCGTCCTTTCTTTTGTTCATTTATTCATTCGTCCTTTCTTTTGTTCATTCATTCATTTTTCCTTTCTTTCATTTTCATTCATTCATTCCTTCTTTCGTTTGTTTATCGTTTCTGTCTTTCTATCTTTATTTTGTTCGTCCTTTCTTTTGTTCATTCATTCATTTGTCTTTTCTTCCATTCATTCTTTCATTCATTTATCCTATCTTTCGTCCTTTCTTTCTCTCTTTTGTCCTTTCATTCGTTCGTCTTTTCTTTCTTTCATTCTTTATTTTGTTCTTCCTTTCTTTTATTAATTTGTCCTTTCTTCCATTCCTTTATTCGTTTATCCTATCTTTCGTCCTTTCTGTCTCTCTTTCTTCCTTTCACTCATTTTTTTTTCTTTCTTTCGTTCTTTATTTTGTCCGTCCTTTCTTTTATTCATTCATTCATTCATTCATTCATTCATTCATTCATTCATTCATTCATTCATTCATTCATTCATTCATTCATTCATTCGTCCTTTCTACCATTCCTTTATTCATTTATCGTATCTTTCGTCCTTTCTTTCTCTCTTTCTTCCTTTCACTCGTTCGTCTTTTCTTTCGGTCGTTCTTTATTTTGTCCGTCCTTTCTTTTGTTCATTCATTCGTCCTTTCTTCCATTCATTTATTCTACCTTTCGTCCTCTTTCTTTCTCTCTTTCACTCCTTCGTCTTTTATTTATTTCGTTCTTTAATTTGTTCGTCCTTTCTTTTGTTCATTCATTCTTTCTTTCAATCGTTTGTCCTTCCTTTCATTCTTTTTTCTTTCGCTTCTTTCTCTTTCTTTCATCCTTTCTTTCAATCATTCTTTTTCTTTCACTCTTTCGTCTTTTATTTAGCTCGTTTGTCTTTTCTTTCTTTCTGTCTCTATTTCTTTTTTATTTTGTTTGTCCTTTTTCATCCATTCATTCGTTTATCCTTTCTTTCATTCATTCATTCATTCTTTCGTTCCTTTGTCCGTTCTTTTTCATTCCGCTTAACCTTTTTCTTTTCCCTTTCATTCATTCTTTCTTTTGTTTCTTTGTCTTTTTTTCTTTTGCTCCTTCGTCCTCTTTTGCTCTTTCTTTATAAACCTTTTGCAGTGAATAAAAGAGCAAAAATACCAATATTTATTTCAATAATTTAAAAATGAATAATTGATTTTATTAAATTATATAAATTATAAAAATATTTAGAAACAATATAAAAAATACACACTCTTTAAATGTATATATTTTTATTTTATTAATTCGTTCATAATTTCTTTCATCCTTTCATTCTTCCGTTCATTTGTTTGTTTCCTCATTCATTCGCTCGTTCTTTCTTTCTTACATTTGTCCTTTCTTTCGATTTATTTTTCTTGCGGTAAGCGTAAAGCTCACTAAATGCGGTTAGTTTTATACTTAACATAAGAAAAACAAACTGTGAATAAAGTAAAAAAAATGTTTTTATAATAAATTCATACATTTAATAACTAAATTCATTCTTTTTTTCTTTAGAATTGCTCAGTGAAGTGCTTTTATTAAGACACACTCCTCATCAGAGCAATAATCCAGTATAATAAGTTTTACAGACAGGGCCGCAGAAACACAGAAAGAGAGCGATCTGTGAGAAATCCAGAGATTAACTAGCGAGCGTGTCCACCTTTCTGCTACGCTAAATTATTCATGCTACACCATTGTTCACGCTCCTCTGAAGACATAAAGAAAACAGGCCAGGAGGAGAAGAGAAAGAAGAAATCCATTCCCGCACTGACAGAACCACCAAACAAACATCATCCTCAACTCATTTCAGCCTTTCTTCTTATTCACACCTCGAAAACCAATGCAAATGCCATCAGCACAACACAAGACCCAATGCATTGTGCTGGTATTTAGACACAGTGGCATCAATTAATGTCCCGGCTGCGTGAAGCAGGAATGATGCAAACAGACACAGCACTTATGGGGTGTCACTCTTTCTGCGAGCGGGAGATAGTAACACTGCGCCAGCGAAACATGACAGTGATTATGTCCTTATAACAGCACAGAGTGTGACACATCGTTACAGTCGTGTCAAGCTCTGCTCATTATTTTGGACAGAGGAGCATGTACTCCCAAAACACACTGTGGCTTCATGCACAGGTTTCCTCCATGGCTTAATAATCAGTGAATATTTTAGCAATGACTTAAGAGAGACGAACCCCGTCCACTCCGGGACGCTCAGGTTCCTCTAATGAAGTCGAGAGACCTTTCTAGTGTGAAGTTCCCTGTGATGAAATCACGTTCCTGGTCTTGTTGATTGACCAATTCATCAATGCATATTATTCCTAAAGGAAATAAATACCCCAGTTTATCAATCCCTGGGATTTGAAACCATGGCTTTAGTGTTGCTAGCAGAAAGAGGAACGCTTCAATTCTGCAAGTCATTAAATAAACAGAAACGCGGCTTACTTGAAAACATAACGGCTGTTAATTCGCATTAAAAGGAAGCTTACAAAGCGACTTACCAATCAGGAGCAACACAAGCCATGTATAATTCAAGAGCAGAGCATTAGCAGTGCCGCAATAGTGAGTCTCAGGAGTAAATCAGGGAAATATAAACACCAAGGCTGACGTTTAATGGCAGAAAAAAATGACTTCAAAAAAAAAAAAAAAACGTTAAAAGCTTTTATTCATAAAAAGAGTAGCTTAACTCTAGTTGGACTACTTTATAATATGCGTACACTAAACAAAACTGGTGTAGGATTTACTTTGAAAATGTTTTTAAAAAGTTTGACAAACGTATGGAAGCCACGGAACAAAAAAAATAGAGATAAAAAAAGTAATTGCGACTTTTTAATGTCACAATTCAGACTTTTTTCTCACACTTGCAAGCTTACGTTGCACATTTGCAAGTTATAATTTCATTATTGCAGGTCTTACAATTCTAAGCTTCAAAAGTCTTTTTTTAATTTTATTTTTTAATAGAATTCTCTGTTTACATTTCACAATTCTAGCTGTTATTCTCTCTGAATTCTAATCTTGCAATTTAGTTTTTTTTTTCAGAATTCCGAGTTTACATCTCAGAATTCTAACTTTTTATCTCAGAATTTTAAGTTTACAATCCGCAATTCTGTTTTTTCCTCCAAATTCTGAGTTTACATCTTGCAATTTTGTTTTTTATTCTCAGAATTTTAAGTTTACAATCCGCAATTCTGTTTTATTCCCTCAGAATTTTAAGTTTACAATCCGCAATTCTGTCTTTTTTCCCCTACAAATTCTGAGTTTACATCTTGCAAATTCTGTCATTTTTAATTCTAAGTTTACATCTTGCAATTCTGTCTTTTTTAGAATTTTAAGTTTACAATCTGCAATTCTGTCTTTTATTTTCTGAATTTTAAGTTTACAATCTGCAATTCTGTCTTTTTTAGAATTCTGAGTTTACATTTTGCAATTCTGTCTTTTTTAGAATTCTGAGTTTACAATCTGCAATTCTGTCTTTTATTTTCTGAATTTTAAGTTTACAATCCGCAATTTTGTCTTTTTTAAAATTCTGAGTTTACAATCTGCAATTCCGTCTTTTATTTTCTGAATTTTACGTTTACAATCTGCAATTCTGTCTTTTTTAGAATTCTGAGTTTACAATCTGCAATTCTGTCTTTTATTTTCTGAATTTTACGTTTACAATCTGCAATTCTGTCTTTTTTAGAATTCTTTACTATCTGCAATTCTGTCTTTTATTTTCTGAATTTTAAGTTTACAATCCGCAATTCTGTCTTTTTTAGAATTCTGAGTTTACAATCTGCAATTCTGTCTTTTATTTTCTGAATTTTAAGTTTACAATCTGCAATTCTGTCTTTTATTTTCTGAATTTTAAGTTTACAATCTGCATTTCTGTCTTTTTTAGAATTCTTTACAATCTGCAATTCTGTCTTTTATTTTCTGAATTTTAAGTTTACAATCCGCAATTCTGTCTTTTTTCCCCTACAAATTCTGAGTTTACATCTTGCAAATTCTGTCATTTTTAATTCTAAGTTTACATCTTGCAATTCTGTCTTTTTTAGAATTTTAAGTTTACAATCTGCAATTCTGTCTTTTATTTTCTGAATTTTAAGTTTACAATCCGCAATTCTGTCTTTTTTAGAATTCTGAGTTTACAATCTGCAATTCTGTCTTTTATTTTCTGAATTTTAAGTTTACAATCCGCAATTTTGTCTTTTTTAAAATTCTGAGTTTACAATCTGCAATTCCGTCTTTTATTTTCTGAATTTTACGTTTACAATCTGCAATTCTGTCTTTTTTAGAATTCTTTACTATCTGCAATTCTGTCTTTTATTTTCTGAATTTTAAGTTTACAATCCGCAATTCTGTTTTTTTTAGAATTCTGAGTTTACAATCTGCAATTCTGTCTTTTATTTTCTGAATTTTAAGTTTACAATCTGCAATTCTGTCTTTTATTTTCTGAATTTTAAGTTTACAATCTGCATTTCTGTCTTTTTTAGAATTCTTTACAATCTGCAATTCTGTCTTTTATTTTCTGAATTTTAAGTTTACAATCCGCAATTTTGTCTTTTTTTCCCTACAAATTCTGAGTTTACATCTTGCAAATTCTGTCTTTTTTAATTCTAAGTTTACAATCCGCAATTCTGTCTGTTTTTCCCAGCAAATTCTGAATTTACATCTTGCAAACTCTTTTTTGCAAGAATTGAGAACTTTTTTTAAGAATTGAGAGAAAAAAGTCTGGAAATGACTTCTTGTCTGTACTTTTCTTCGCAGACTTGCAAGTTTATATCTCAATTCAATTTATATCTCAGTTCATATCCCACAGTTTTGTCTTTTTTTCCTCAGAGTCGTGAGATAAAAGTCTGAATTGTGAGATAAAAATGGGGGAAAAAAACTAAATTGTGAGATAAAAAGTCGCAATGCTCTTATTTTTTTATTATTTAATTCATTGACGGAAACAAGCTTCCACAGAAACTACCCAGTTATCATGTTTGACGCACCGGTGCTGTGTTGGTTCCCGTGCTGATGGCTGGCGTGTTGCTGTCTGCGTTGGCCAGATCGCTGTGGGTCTGCGCCGGCGTGTAGAGCGTCAAGCCGTTCTAAACTTCAAAAGTCTTTTTTTAATTTTATTTTTTAATAGCATTCTCAGTTTACATTTCACAATTCTAGCTTTTTTTCTCTCTGAATTCTAAGTTTAAATCTTGCAATTTAGTTTTTTTTTCCAGAATTCCGAGTTTACATCTTACAATTCTGTCTTTTTATCTCAGAATTTTAAGTTTACAATCCGCAATTCAGTTTTTTCCCTCAGAATTTTAAGTTTACAATCCGCAATTCTGTCTTTTTTCCCCTACAAATTCTAAGTTTACATCTTACAATTCTGTCTTTTTATCTCAGAATTTTAAGTTTACAATCCGCAATTCAGTTTTTTCCCTCAGAATTTTAAGTTTACAATCCGCAATTCTGTCTTTTTTAATTCTAAGTTTACATCTTGCAAATTCTGTCTTTTTTAATTCTAAATTTACATCTTGCAAATTCTTTCTTTTTTAATTCTAAGTTTACATCTTGTAATTCTGTCTTTTTTAGAATTCTGAGTTTACAATACGCAATTCTGTCTTTTTTCTCCAAATTTTAAGTTTACAATCCGCTATTCTGTCTTTTTTAGAATTCTGAGTTTACAATCTGCAATTCTGTCTTTTATTTTCTGAATTTTAAGTTTACAATCCGCAATTTTGTCTTTTTTTCCCTACAAATTCTGAGTTTACATCTTGCAAATTCTGTCTTTTTTAATTCTAAGTTTAAAATCCGCAATTCTGTCTGTTTTTCCCTGCAAATTCTGAATTTACATCTTGCAAACTCTTTTTGCAAGAATTGAGAGAAAAAAGTCTGGAAATGACTTCTTGTCTGTACTTTTCTTCGCAGACTTGCAAGTTTATATCTCAATTCAATTTATATTTCTGTTCATATCCCACAGTTTTGTCTTTTTTTCCTCAGAGATGTGAGATATAAACGGGGGGAAAAAACTAAAAAAAGTCGCAGAAACTACGCAGTTATCATGTTTGACGCACCGGTGCTGTGTTGGTTCCCGTGCTGATGGCTGGCGTGTTGCTGTCTGCGTTGGCCAGATCGCTGTGGGTCTGCGCCGGCGTGTAGAGCGTCAAGCCGTGATCCGGGACGCGGTTCTGTCCTGTGTAGTCTTGCGTGGGAAGAGCGTGTGTCGCGCTGAACTCGGCGGGGATGCCGTTCTGCGGGGGATGCGCGTACTGCGGGGTGTACGTCTGGGCCATCGCGTCCGCCGGATTGGTGGCCTCCTGATTACCCTGGAAACATCAATGCAAATGAAAGCATACATTAAACCCCTGTGGCCTTCTCATACAGGGCCAAATGTTCAAACTGAACAATGCAGCGCATGTCTGGGGGTGTTTTCATCTTTCCAAACACGCCTCTGATGGGCCGATCAGGGAATACGGCCGCCCTGCACTTTAAATAGGCCACGAAAAACAACGATCACATCTCACGGATGATTACAGACACGCTTGATCATTGCTAATGAACAGACTTTGTGTGTTGTAGAGGCTGCTCGGAGGACTAGAGGCCACTGGGATTTTCGACAGAGCAGAAAAAAGGAAATCAGTCTTCTTACGATGTTTTGACTGAGAGCTTTGATTTTCCTGACAGGTTACTAATGTTAACAGCCGTCGACGCTCAGACAGACGCTTTAACACGTCTTCACATAAACATTTTCTGCTCACTCAAGTTGTTTGTCAAGCTACAAGCTTCCCCATAAAGCTTGCTGTATCATATTTAATACACACATTTTCAAAGGCCTCAAAATGATCGGTTTTGCTGAAAAACCTGTTGTACACAATCTACTACATGCCTTCTGTCGGCTGAATGGTATGTTTTTTATCTTTTATCCACCAACATCCACTTTTAGCTGTGAAATCTGCACTGATTTCTATAAAGTTGACATAAGAACAATCAAGATTTCAAGATGAACACTTACTGGACTGAAGCCACTTAGGTTTACTTGGTTATATCCATTTATATGTTTTTTTTTTGTAGAAAAATCATGTTCAAATGTGAGTATCAATAATCATCAGGCTTTTGAGGAAGGTTTATTAGTTGATCTCTCAATCATCATTGCATTGCATTTAATGCTTTGATCATAAAACTATGCATTTAAATATCATCTTACCAAGGCATATTATTGGCAGATATAGAGTGATGACTGATATTTATATGTATGTTATGCAAGTAGTCGGCTATACTGTAATGATTAACATTAAAGCTATCTGAATGGCCATAAACATATCAACATGTGAACCAAACTCCATATTTTTGCTCTTTTGGGTCTATGAATAAAATTGATGTGTTTTTCCCAATATTGTCAGATCTGCTTCTGTGTCTTGGGCTCTGTGGGACTTTTATGTTGAAGTTTCTCTGTGTTTCTCTGTGTGACAGCTTCAGTAAACGTTAAATTCAACTTTCTGCACAACTTTATGCGTAAAACCTCATAAAAGCTCACTGAGATGATACAGACATCATAAAGTTATCACATAATTATTCTTGCAGGATCATTTTATTTAGCGAAATATCTCCCCATTCACTGATGCGTCACTCGGTCAACCATTATTATGTTTGGTCTAAAACGCAACTCCACTCGTGTTTTTCCACAGGATAGCAAATGCGAGTAAATTTTCTGCCATCCTTGCAGGACTTATGAAGTGTGCAAAGTAACATATTTTAGCAACTGTGTGAAAGTGAAAAGCATAACTCTGGCACAATAGCGCTATAAACAAACGTATCTATTGGTACAGTATGAGTTACAGTATGACTAAACATGTGAATATGAAAAAGTTATGGAAGTTTAAATTTACAGTAAATGAAAAATACTGTAATAAATATTTTTAATTTATATAAAATATATTTTTTACAAAAAATTTTTTACTATTAAGTTACTATAAAATCAAAGCCATATGTCTAACCAAGTTGTGTTCCAAATTTGAAGTTGATATCACAAAAACTAAAGTCCCCATGAGATTTTGTTTAGGCACTGTACCAAAAATAGCCACCGGGTGTCATCCACATTCCATTGATTGTTTTTTTTAATGCATTTTCCTGTAAATTTCTGTCCAAATATCACTTCCATCACAAAACAGTCAGCAAATATGGAACCTTGAGACTCAATCCTTTCCGACGATATATGTTTTGTCAAGATTAGAAACATTTTTGATTGTAAAATAGTTCAAATACATTTTGTAAAAGGAAACATGACACCGCCCACTAGGGGAGGAGCCCGCTGGAAGAATTTAGAGTAACGTTTCCATGGTAACGCAACATCTGATTTCAAAACGGTTTTCACAGGATGAATTTTAAGTTCGTAAGCTTTCAAATGATACCTAATTTATGATAATTACTAAAAGATATGATACGAAAAAAAGGTAATCAAAAAAAGAGTGCCAGGCGTCCCGCCAGCGGGAGTTATTACAAGGGGACGTTCAAGCATCAGTGAGTAATACAAACTGCACTGAATCAGTATTTATTATTCTTATTACTCTCATGTGAAATGTAATAATAACACATAATAATTATGTAGTCATGTCTGAGAACAATTTCTTAGCAACTAGGGATTGCATATATATAGGCCTATGTGCTATACAGGCATCTGGCTTCACAATGGTACTACTGGTATTAATTTAAATCCTTATTAACAAATATATATATATATATATATATATATATATATATATATATATATAGTTTGGAATATTAATATTAATTAATACCAGTAATACCAATGTTGCTTTTTAAAATTTGACTGGGGCATTTTCATCACAGATTTAGGGTGTCAGAATGGCTAGAAACGGCCCAGAGTTCATATCTTCATATATAATAAGTTCATATTCATATATAAATGTCTTTTTTTCCTCAGATTTGCAGGAAAAAAGACAAAATTGTGAGATAAAGAGTCGCTATTACCTCTGAATAAAATGTAGGTGTTTTTTTCTGAATATTCTCAATATATCATATGAGCCATAAAAGCCTGATGTATAATATGATACTCAACATAAAAAAGCAATTAAAAAAAAAAATTGTCTAAAGGTTCAATAAACAGTTCCATTTCAAATATATATGGCCTAAGGCACACCTGTGCAACAATCATGCTGTCTTGATATGCCACACCTGTGAGGTGGATTATCTGGATTATCTCGGCAAAGGTGAAGTGCTCACTAACACAGTCTGAGACTAAGGGCGTTTTCACACCTGAAAGTCCGCACCAAGGTCCGAACCGAAGTTCATGTTTTGATTCATTTTATACATTCGGTTAGTTTTGGTTTTGTTTCACATTGCAATTATGCGAGCGCACTAAAGAACTTTACATGACACACTTGCGTCCACTCGTCATCATCTATGTGGGCGGCATCTGGACATTGATTGGTTTGTAAACGGACTCATATCGTTGCCACTATTGAACACTGCGCATTGTTTGACTATTTTCTTTTCGTTACGTTTAAAAGTGGACATTTCAAGCTTTATATACACATATTTCTCATGTTTGTGAGACGAGTAGCTGCTGAGTTTCGGTTTATTTGAGACGCGCTCAAGTTCATGTGTAAAGCATGTGATCGCTCCCGTGATTATTGTCTGCCATAGACTATTTGCTTCTTATTTATTAAATACAGGCAATTATCTGATTAAACGTTGATTAAAATTAAGATACAATTTATACGAAACGAAATTCACTTTAAAGAAAGGCTTTCTAAGCAAAATAATACAAAATTTCTTTCAAAATCATTTCTGACCTTCTGTCTTCTGACATATTGTGCATCTTTTCACTTTTCATAATCAATGTAGCCTAGATTGAATTTAAAAATAACGTTATAATATTTAAACATAAACAGGAACTTCCTGTAAATGGTCTGAAAGTCCGAACCATAAAGAAAATGCTTTCACACTAGAAACGAACCGAACCTTTGTTCAGTTTGATCCGGACTGAGACGACCTCTTTTCGTCGGACCAAATTTCGTCTGTTTGGTCCGGACCGTGGTACGGGGGAGGTTTCACACCTGCAATTTTGATTCGGACCAAACTGAAAAGTCAGAAAATCCGGACCAAACAAGGTAGGTGTGAAAACGCCCTAAAAGTCTCAGATCTTTGATTTCAGCTCATGAAAAAAGGGGGCAAAACAAAAAGTGTTGCGTTTATAATTTTGTTCAGTATATATATATACAATTCAAAAGATATAGATCACTGTGGTCCATGGCACGTATGGGTAAACATTTATGAATAAATAAATAAATAAATAAATAAGAGTCTGTATTAAACAGATAAAGCATAAGGAAGATAAACGAGGATAAATGCACTGTGTTTTCCCCATTGCCTGGTTCTGGTGGTGGTTATTTCGTGTTTGTCTCAGCTGTTGTTCCTGGAGATCTTTTCCTGGAGTCTTAATGAGCCGAGAACCGTCAGCCGCTGTAAATGAGCGGGAATTAAATCTACACACGCAGAGAGTTCCTGAACAAACCGCAGGTCCCAATTAAAGCTGATACAGGACGAGTGTAACCTGAGATCAGCGCTCACAGCCGCTTTCTGTCTGCTTCATCTTCTCTTCATTCCTGTTTGTTCTGTGTAACTTCCCACCAGAGCCAGAAACTACAGCGAAACCGACACGCATACCCATACATTTAATGTCACTGCTTTATCACAATTATTGATATACTGCATATGATAGTGCAAAACAACTCGTTCCCCAGTTTGACTCTCCCATTAAGTATTCCTACAGAACCAATAAAGTCTATCTTGTTCTGTCTCTTTGCTAAGAGTTTGTGTTTCTGATCCCAGATCAGTTCAGAGCGTCTCTCTATCGCACATTCAGAAGCGCAGACACCATGAAACCAGCCAGCGGAGAACACACTCCCACAGCAGAGATGATAACACGCTGCTTTATTTATACGCACACATTATGCAAACTCGACATTTGATAGCATGTGCAGTGTAGAGCCAAAGCCCACTGCAACCGTATCCCATAATGCAATTCACTTGACATTTCCAGTGAAATGAATCGGAAGTGATATCACAGACGGCTCAGTCTGTTGTGATTGGTCTACTCTGCTCTGATTGGTCAGACGGCCCAGTCTGTTGTGATTGGTCTACTCTGCTCTGATTGGTCAGATGACCCAGTCTGTTGTGATTGGTCTACTCTGCTCTGATTGGTCAGATGGCCCAGTCTGTTGTGATTGGTCTACTCTGCTCTGATTGGTCAGATGACCCAGTCTGTTGTGATTGGTCTACTCTGCTCTGATTGGTCAGATGGTCCAGTCTGTTGTGATTGGTCTACTCTGCTCTGATTGGTCAGATGGCCCAGTCTGTTGTGATTGGTCTACTCTGCTCTGATTGGTCAGATGACCCAGTCTGTTGTGATTGGTCTACTCTGCTCTGATTGGTCAGATGGCCCAGTCTGTTGTGATTGGTCTACTCTGCTCTGATTGGTCAGATGGCCCAGTCTGTTGGGATTGGTCTCCTCTGCTCTGATTGGTCAGATGGCCCAGTCTGCTGTGATTGGTCTACTCTGCTCTGATTGGTCAGACGGCCCAGTCTGTTGTGATTGGTCTACTCTGCTCTGATTGGTCAGATGGCCCAGTCTGTTGTGATTGGTCTACTCTGCTCTGATTGGTCAGACGGCCCAGTCTGTTGCGATTGGTCAACTTTGCTCTGATTGGTCAGATGGCCCAGTCTGTTGCGATTGGTCTACTCTGCTCTGATTGGTCAGATGGCAGCACAACTGTATTTAACATTGATAATAACAAAAAATGTTTCTTGAGCATCAACTCATCATATCAGAATCATGTGTGAAGGATCATGTGACACTAAAGACTAGGGTAATGATGCTGAAAATTCAGCTTTGATCACAGGAGTATATAATATATTAAAATATATTACAATAGAAAACAGCTATTCTGAATTGCAATAATATTTCACAATATTACTACTACTATCGATCAAATAAATGCAGCCTTGGTGATACTTCTTATTAAACAGTTTAACGGTAGTGTATATTTTATCTTATATATAAAATATAAAGTTATTATGAAATGAAGATTATAAATATTATAAAATACTCTGCAGTACGCAAGTATTTCAGTCTGAAAAGCACACAAACTCAACTTATCAACCCACAAACACGATCTAAAGCGCTTACAGTAACACCTCTGAAAGCACGCTTTCATGACGCAACGCAAAACACGGTACAAAGCAGCGTTGAGTTTCAAAGCAGTGCATCACACACACACACACACACACACACACACACACACACACACACACACACACACACACACACACACACACACACACACACACACACACACACACACACACACACTCTCTCTTTAAAAAGGGCAACGCTCCTAGTCACACAGGGAGAAGAAGGAGCTTATTAGCAAAACACAAAGCCACGCTTGCTGCCGTCTGATCTCCACTGCTGCTCTGAAGTGTGTGACAAACACATTTTCTGGAGGCAGATGAACCAGACCAGAAAAAAGAGGCTGGCAAATCAGAGGAGACGCCAGTGTCCTGGAGAGACCTTCAACCCCTCAGAGTCCAGCGCTGATGCCCTCACATCCCACACAATCACACAGACACACGCGCTAATTACTGCTCACACGCCTTCAGAGAGACAGAAGAGCCGTCGGGGAGGGCCGGGGTCTCGTACACCTCTCAAATCAGACAGACTTTGAGTTTTTTTTCTGCGTATTTTCATTTATTCATGACCTGAAAAAGGTGCATTCTTCTATGCGGTTAATATAGCACATCATGAGCTCATTAACATATGACCGCCCACATTTACACTCTTCCTGATTAATACGAAAGAAGTACAGTCTAATCTTTCAAAAGTTTGGGCTCGGTATGATTTTTTAAATATTTTTGAAAGAAGTCTCTGCTCACCGAGGCTTTATTTATTTGACACTGTGAAAACAGCAATACTGCGAAAAAATATTAGACTATGAAATAACTGTTTTCTATGTGAATATATGTTCAAATGTAATGTATTCCTGTGATCAAAGCTGAATGTTCAGCATCATTACACCAATCTTCAGTGTCACATGATCCTTCAGAAATCACTCTAATATTGTAACCCCTCCTGTTCGAACCGCCCGCTGAGAGTCAGACGCTATAACAAGGAGGCTAAAGGCTGCAACCCCTAGCGTACTAGCTGGCCTCCGTTACACTCACCCCCTTAAACCTCATTCCCATCTGGGTCACGGCACCAATGTAACCCCTCCTGTTCCGACCGCCCGCTCCAAGCGGGACTCGAACCCGGGTCCGCCGGCATGAGAGTCGGCGCTCTAACAAGGAGGCTAAAGGCTGCAACCCCTAGCGTCAATCACTAGAGCGTCCCTTGAGATCAGAGGAGTGAGGTTTACTCACACAGCAACTACTAGCTGGCCTCCGTTACACTCAACCCCCTAAACCTCACTCCCATCCGGGTCACGGCACCAATGTAACCCCTCCTGTTCCGACTGCCCGCCCCAAGTGGGACTCGAACCTGGGTCCGCCGGATCTGCCGGCATGAGAATGTAGAGCCCTGCACGGGCCTCAAAACTAGGCCCTAGCCCGGCCCTGGCCCGAGATGCTGAGGCCCTAGCCCGGCCCGTGTCTGACAGCTCATCAAAATGATCAGCCCGAGTCCGACTGGAGCCCGTGTTTTTTTTATTCTCCCTATTACACATTAGTTGCAGCCATTAAAATAGTTCAGTTTTGTTTTTAATGTCAAAGTAGATATATTTCGTTTTGTTTCTTTATTAAGTTAATTTAGAAAAATGTTTGAAGCATTTTTTTGTTTGTTAAATTAAAGTTTTTGCTTTTTAAAGTGACGACCAAGCAGGCCAGTGGCTGACAGTGAGTTAACCCAACGCTTTAGCCTCTCAAATCAACACTCGACTTGTCTTGCTTATAAAATCCATATAAAACACTTAAAGCATCATTTAAACGTTTAGCCTACTATCACCACCATCACAGTAAAAAGGCATTTTTGACAAGATGAGGCAGGCCGATCGCAACGGCGCGCGCAAACGAAACGGGCTACACAATCTAAACAAATAAAAAACATGCAGGTTTTCTTACCTTACACAAAATGCAAATTCCGCAAAATGAATATAAATCCGATCTTCAATTCCCGCGCTATATGCACATTTAACAGAGTTCATGTCAACGAAAGCAACCGATATGAGCATTTTATTCATCAGCTCATTTCAAAATCAAAGACCGCATTATGAGAACGAGCGACCTAAACACTGGTAAGAGCCTTTAGTCTCATTAGTTTTAATGAAGATGGTTGTGTTTTTGAGCATCTAAGACTTAGCTTATTTTCAGTTTCACTTGTGGCAGTTTCGTGAGGGTCGGACGCTCTAACAAGGAGGCTTAAGGCTGCAACCTCTAACGTCAGTCGCTAGAGCGTCTCTTGAGATCAGAGGAGTGAGGTTTACTTGCACAGCGACTACTAGCTAGCCTCCGTTACACTCACCCCCCTAGACCTCACTCCCATACGGGTCACGGCACCAATGAAACCCCTCCCGTTCAAACCGCCCCGCTCCAAGCGGGACTCGAACCCGGGTCCGCCGGCATGAGAGTCAGACGCTCTAACAAGGAGACTAAAGGCTGCAACCCCTAGCGTCAGTCACTAGAGCATCTCTTGAGATCAGAGGAGTGAGGTTTACTCGCACAGCAACTACTAGCTGGCCTCCGTTATAATATGATGACAGTTTTTGTGTAAACTTTAACAAATTTTTTAGGATTATTCATTCATAGGGAACCTTTGTGACCAGAAACAGCATTTATTTGTAACATTATAAATGTCTTTCCTGTCACTTTTGACCAATTTAATGCATCCTCGCTAAATAAAAATATTAATTTCTCTAAAAAACAAAAAAAGACAAAAAGTTGCATCTAGAAGTACGTCTGGAAGTTACAGCAACTACATCAGGTCAGAGAGAGAAAGTGGGAATTGAACATGTAAAACTAGGCTAAATAACAAACTGTACGCGGTCAGGAAGCAGGAACCACAGACCTGATCATTAGCACCCGAGAGTCCACTAAAATAACCCAGCACCAACAACCAGCACAGCACTAGCACATGCGCAGCGCGCTCCCATCCGCCTGATGTGGAAGGATTCCCTTCATTCCCTCCAATTACAGCACAACAACAGGAAGAAAGAGCGGCAGAGGGGCGGCAGGCCAATTTACAGCAGGTCTGTCCATCGGGTGCCGGTTATTAGTCTTCATTCGGTGCGGTTGAAAGCTCCGCTGTGTCGTTTTTACACCTCATTTGTGAGGGAATAAATTTGGCAAAACAAACAGCGTGTCTTGTCCTCAGCCTCGACGGTTTTCCTTCAGACGGAGCTGAGCCACGACCCCCAACATCTCACGATCTCTCCGCGTTATATGACCTCGGATACTGGCCTACACTCTAAAAAACAACGCTTCCAAAAGTGGGTTTGCACAGAGATGTCAAGGAAGAAGCATTTTTGGGTTTCTTTCACAGTCAACAGTTCTTAAAAGAACTCTCAGTGAGAAGAACATTTTAACCTCTTAACCTCTACAGTTACTTAAAAGTGACTTATTTACACTAAATTACTCCGGCACCATTTCCGCCTGGATTTGGCCTTCCCAAATTGAAAAGCTTCCCATTCTCACATACAGAGTCTCTAAATACACCATTTTGGTTTAATTTTACAGGAAATCCTTTGAAGTTACATAAACCACTGCTAAAACTGTTAAACATGCAAGTATATGTTGTCTGAGCTGTAATAACCCCCCCCCCCCCCCTTTTTTATTTTTTTGTTGTAAATTCAGTTTTGAAAGTGTGTACCTCAGGCCCTGTGTGCTCTAGCACCCTGCAGACAGTTTGGGCTGTTTCCACTACACTCCAGAAAATACTGGAAAAAAATACTTTTGTCTGTATCATGTATGCAAGATTTATATGGAATATGACCTTTTTTATGTAACCCCCCCACCCCCACATACCCATATACAGTGGTATAAATGCAATATCCCTGGGCTAGGCGGAAATTACATTTTAAAAAAAGGTAATAATCCTCCATTAAGATCCATTTGAATAAATCTTGCATACATGATACAGACAAAAATCTTTTTTCCAGTATTTTCTGCCATCTAGTGGAAACAGCTCTAACTATCTGCAGGGTGCTAGAGCGTTTGAAGCGTTTCGCGCAAGTGATTTACATGTTAAGTCAATGCAAGACGCGAATAGACATTCGGCCGCGCGAATGACACGGCGTGAATTGAGCGTTTGACGCGTGATCTGCACGAGTTGAAAAATCTGAACTTTGGCGGATTTTGCTCTAGTGGTGACAACAATGAAGACATATGTGGATACCCGGAGCTGTACAATACATCTTCGTACTTTATAGAAACAGGAATAAAAAGGATCTTGCTTGGAAGAAAGTGAATGAGGAGGTCGGAGAGTTTGGTAAGTTGTAAAAAACGCTCTTTACTCAATTTGAGCTATACATAGGGGGATTTCAGGGTGATTGGGACACTTTTTGCCATTGAAATGACTTGGAAAAAGTGCCCCAATCATCCTGAACTCACCCTATTGAGACAACAAGCTAGCTAAAGCCGGCAAATTGAGCTTATTCGCCGTATTTTAAAACAATCCATGTCAGCCATTACACAACGAGATGAGCCGGCTGGCAGAAGCCCCTCAATGACGCGAATTCACGTCTGTTTTGAAGTGAATGTCACGCGCGAATGAAGCGAGTAAACTCAAAATGTTCAAGCTTCCAACTACGCACAAATAGCGCAATTTATTCGCTTCATTGTGAACGCACCATTACACACTTTCAAAACTGAATTTATAACCAAAAAATGAAAAAAGCGCCCTTTTTTGGGGGGGGGGGGGGGTTATTACAGCTCAGACAACATATACTTACATGTGTATCACTTTTAGCAGTGTTTTATGTAGCTTCAAATGGTTTCCTGTGAACATTTTGTATTTAGAGACCACTGTATGTGGGTATGGGAAGCTTTTCAATTTGGGTAGGCCAAATCCAGGCGGAAATCCCCCAAAAAGGTCCCAGAGCATAAAGGTCCTTTCACACTGAACGCGATTTTGACGCGATGGTTTTATGTTTTGACCAGCTGTTTGTGTAACGAGTGCTTCCACACCGAATGCGAATGTGCTGCGGTGAAAAAACAACGTTTATTTTTTTCCGCTTCGATGTCGATAATTTTTTTTAACTCTAGCGGCGACAGAAAAGGCTTCAACCAATCACATACAAGGAAACAAAGGTGATGAAATGTCCAGTTGATGTCATTAGCTATTCATCATATTTAATCGAATTGTGTCCGCGACTATAGAAAGTGAATGTGTTTCCGTCAGTAGGACTGTGGCACTTAAATGATTGTGGCTCAACTGGAAACACAGCAGCTCCAGATCGATTGGTTCCTGAAGTGTGTGTGTGTCTCGTCTCTGGAGGAGCTCCTCAAATTGTCCCACGGACATTTGAAAGTAAGTGCGGATAAAGCTTTAGCTCCTGTACAAGATTAGCACACTCCCCTTCAGACTCTCTGTTCTTTAAGACTGGGTGCACCCAAAACCTTCTTCACTGAACGAGGAAGTGTCCGGGTTTTCTCAGCTGTCGCCGCAAATGTTTTGGAAAGTTGGAGCTCTGAAAAATTTGTGCTGCGACTGATGTGAATGGTTTTGACGCGAAATATTCGCTTTTTCGTTACGTATCCATTGTGAAAGGGCCTTAAGAGGTTGATATTCTAAAGAACCTTGATTTTTTTTAAGTGTACACACTCACAACAGATGCCAATATTGTGCTAAGATTACGCTGTGTATCAAGTTCTTGTTTGTGTTGACTGTGAGAATCAGCCTGGGCTCAGATGTTTCTCCTAAAATTCTTCCAGGACAAATCTACTAGAGATGAAAATAAAGAACGTAGACAGCAGCTCAGATCATTTAGCAGAGAAATCTAATGAGAGATCATTGAACGCAAATCTGAGCTCGGTTTGAGATCACATGCGAGTCATTTTCCCCGGAGAAACATGAGACTTTTCACCATTTAATCTAACTTCTGTCTACGGTGGAAAGTCCAATAGAACTAAATCTAATATCTTGAATAGTTTCAGTTGTCGTTAACCGTGTTTTGCACATGCAAACACCTCCCACATGCTCTCCAAAAGACGGAAAATTAATGTGTTATTGACAATTCTCTGTTTTCTACATTAAACAGCTTTGAGTCACACAAGTAAAAGAGAGAGAAAGCTTTGTGTTCTCACACTGAGATGAAGACTTAATGTGTGTGTGTGTGCGTGTGTGTTTTGGGACTCAGGAGCGCCGCAGTAATCGTCTACAACAGGCATCCGTGCCGCATTTGTCCTCTGAGACTGAAGCTGAAAGTGTCTTAATAAAGCAAAAAGACAGAAGATCATTTTAAGCTCTTATGACACACGGCGAGGCCTCCAGCGACTCTCACCGGACCACACAACACACACACACACACACAGCGCTAATAAACATGACAGCACGATCTCAGACTGAGAGAGACCTGCCGGACTGAACACACATGACAAATATAGGTGTTGACTCAATTAAAAATGACCGTTATTAGAAAATAAACTCATATCATGAACTGCATTTCCCATAACCCATTGCCTGGACTCATTTTGTTTTGATTACTTACACCTGTGTCTTATTATCATATTTAAGCCCTGTTTTCTCACTCATTCTTTGCGAAGTCTTGTAAGTGTCACACTGCATTTCAGGTCACACGTGCCTGGTTTCCTGTTGTCTGTTTGTTTTGACCTTCTGATTCTGGATGGCCCTGACAAAGCTGCATTTTAATCCTCGATAAACACGATTTTGACATCTTTTTCAAAGTAAATACGAGTGTATAGTATACATTGTGCTGTATGTACGCAGATATATGTATAGTCAAGTCAAGTCAACTTTATTTATATAGCGCTTTTAACAATGTAGATTGTTTCAAAGCAGCTTTACAGTGTTAAACAGGAAAATAATGCAGCATAATTTTATTCAGCTGTATAGCCATTCTGGAAAAATTTCAAGTATCATACAGTGACAGTGTGGGCTTTAGATTAATAATTTGATCAGTAATTTAGTTTAAATGGTTAATTTAGTTTATTATTTAGATGTATTTCGATGTTTAGTTGAAAAATTTAGTGTCCCCAACTGAGCACGCCAAGCCAGAGGCAACAGTGGCAAGGAAACCAAAACCCCATTAGGTGACCTAATGGAGAAAAATAAACCTTGGGAGAAACCAGGCTCAGTCGGGGTGCCAGTTCTCCTCTGGCCAATTAACAAACAGCGTATTAATATTATTATTCTGGCAGTTTTACAGCTCGGAGGTCATAATAGATCAGAATATTCGAGGGACCGGGGGCAACATGCTGGAGACGGGTTTATTGAGGATGATGTTGATTAAATAATTATTAAAGTGCAATATTCGAATGATCGGAGGCAACACGCAGGAGACGGGTTTATTGAGATGCCGTGTCGATGAGGCAGTTTCAGGGGGAGTCTAATCACGGTCTCCCAGACACTTCGGGGTCCTGTGTTGGTCTTCTCTGGGCGCAGGTCCACCCTATATGGTATAGCCAACTTTATATAACGTGGTGGGCGATAATACATTTCATTTAGCAAGGAAATAAACAGAACAGAGTCAGCTGAGATGTGCTATATCTACAGTAAATCTCTCCTCGGAAGAGCGTTTCCTCTGGTTCAGATGGAGGATGATGTTTCCCTCAGGCGCTCAGGGAGAGAGAGAGAGAGAGATGAAGATATGAAGGATATAAAAGCGTTAATGATGCATGATCCTCATCTCGTTAATGGGACGGTTATTAAGAGTAATTATCTCTGATAGGAGAGAGATCATTCCTGAGAGCTTGAGAAAATCTGTCTGATCCAAAAACAAGAAAACCTCTCGCTTAAAGCGTCTCGTTCTTGCCCTTTTATTTTTAGATTATATTTTTTATAACATTAACAGAGATTAATACTATGACAAATGAATTGCTCTTTTTGTTGTAGCATTAACTAACAATACCTTATTATAAAGGGTTACCGAATTTTCTTAAAAATATCCTTGTAAATAACTTGCACTGTGTGAATTTTAGCGACACAGGACAAAGATGTCGTCGTCTGAGAGCAGAGAGTAGCTAGCGCTCTGTAGAGAAGTTTGTCCCTTTAGAGCTACCGTAGAAACATGGCGGCACAAAATGGCGGCTTCACTGTAATGGTGTGTAGAGAGAAATGACTCATTTTAAGGTAATAAAAACATAACGGTTCATTATGTAAGGTCTTTGTACTCCACTGAAAACATAGTTATGTATATTATATTGCATTTCTGTCAATAGATCCTCATAAATATTACATACTGCACCTTTAAATATAAGATAAACTCAAACTTGTCGTAAATCCCCAAAGGTAAGATGTATAATTAATTTATAGGCTATATAGATTCAATTTAAACTTTACTTATTAATAAAAAAAAAATGAAATCAAATGTTTTGTAAAGCACTTGCTACTTTATAGGGAAGCTCATATGACCAGAAAACATCAAAGCCTCGCGTTTAACTCATGGGGGGGTAAATCATGAAGTTCTCAAGCAAACATCCCTCAATGCCGAAACTTTAGATTGAAGTTACATAATAAAGGTGTCCACTGCATCTGCCTTCATGTCCCACCACACACACACACACACACACACACACACACACACACACACACACACACGATATTCAGAACTCATGAGCTCTAATGAGACAAAGTTAAGAAGTGAAACAATATGATGCAAACTGACAAAACCTCCTACACCTCACCTCATTACTGACCAGCAGAGAGAGAGAGAGAGAGAGAGAGAGAGAGAGAGAGAGAGAGAGAGAGAGAGAGAGAGAGAGAGAGAGAGAGAGAGAGAGAGAGAGAGAGAGAGAGAGAGAGAGAGAGAGAGAGAGAGAGAGAGAGAGAGAGAGAGACTGAGAGACGTCTAACACCTTTTATTTTCTATCATATTATACAAACATTTTTACATATAATACCAATTCTTAAGCCAATATACAAATTTTAGTTCAATATTCATTCCATCAAAAATTCAAAAACACCAAAATAAGACTAATTTACCATCATCATCATCATCCACAAAAATAAAATTTTCATCTATACACCATTTCCTTTTAAAATTGAACATATCATTATTCATTTTATAAAACTCATACTCTATTTTAACTCTAGATTCCACCAAGGCTTTAAACAGTTTTACTACATTAATTCTTTTGTCTTCATTTTCCATTTTATATGCTTTCCAAATTGTTAACTTTGCTTGGCCAATTAAAAAATTGGAGAAAGTACAACGCTCACTTTGAGACTTAACATATTTAAACCCGAAAATGAAGGCTGTTTTTGAAAATTTCCAACCAAAGCCTTTAAAAATATTTTCTAAGAGGTCCAAGAGAGGTATAATTCTGCAACAATCAGAAAAAATGTGAAAAACAGTGTCTGGCACATTACAAAATTTGCAAACTGAAGATGTACTAAAATTACACTTAAACAAAAAAGTTTTTGTAGCTAATACACAATGCACTATACGCCACTGTAAATCCCCTGATCGTTTTGGCAATGGACTTTTATAAAACAAATGCCATGAAGGTGATTGTACCTCAGGGACAGACAGGTAACTCCTCCATTTCGTATCAGTCTTATTTTTAAAATGCTCACAAAATCTTGACTTTACACATGCTATGTACAAAAGTCTCTTAGTGCTTTCTAAAAAGGACACACGTTGAAGTTCTCGTAAGGAAAAGAGTTGTCTTATATCCCCATTATCCTGCCAATTATGAGGTGTGATAAATAATTCAGGAAAGGGACATTGATTTAAACCATTTATAAGAAAATCTTCAAGAAACGTATTTAGTGAAGTAGGAAAAGATGATTTCAGCTTACTTAAAACACCCTTCACTATCCTTTCTGACCTTCTTCCCATTTGTTTAGTTATTTCATGTGCAGAAAACCACTTATTTTGTTCTGTGTCAATCAAATCTCCCAACTTTAAGACACCAGATGAAATAAAAGTGTTGATTTCAATATTTGGCAATTTAGACTGATCACATATCCATGAATTATAAAATAGTGGTTCTTCAAGACCAAAATGATTCTCTCTTTCCACTTTAAATGTACCCCATACTCTTAATACAGACCAATAGAACCCATTCATACCCGAACCTTCGATTACATTATTAGACATTAAGAATAATTGTTTGTCAAGTCCTATTTTACTAATAGCTCGTAATATTGCCAAACCATACATAGTCCATGGCTGCGGGTCGGTATTATAAAGCAATTTTTGAGCCGATTGTAATCTCATAGCTTTCCATTTGGAGGTTAAATCAATGAGACCTTGACCACCCTCAAACACAGGTAAATGCAGTATGCCTGGATGAAGCCAATGATGTCCTCCCCAGAAAAAGTTCACAAAATGTTTCTGGAGTAGCTGTAAGAGTCCCGCTGGAGGGTCTAAAACAGTCAGTCGATGCCACAACAATGACGCAGCTAAATTGTTTATCACTAAAACTCTGCCTCTGTAAGATAATTGTGGTTGAATCCAGCTCCATCTCTTCAATCTTCCCAGTACCTTCTCAACTACTCCATCCCAGTTCTTTGTCATATATCGTTGGTTTCCAAAATAAATTCCAAGGATTCTCAATCCCTCTATATTCCAGTGGCACTGCTGTGGGAGATAAGGTGGAACTTCTTCCTGCCACTGACCACAAAGTAATGCTTCTGTTTTGCTCCAATTTACCCTTGCTGAAGATGCTCTTTGAAAACAATCCAAGCACTTGCTCAGTTGTAGAACATCTTCTTGAGATCTTATTAAAACCGTGACATCATCAGCGTAGGCAAGGAGCTTGACTGTAGTAACATCTGATATATTGGGATTAAGGACTGAAATACCTTGCAACCTATCCCTTAGAACTCTTAATAATGGTTCTATGGATATTACATATAAAAGTCCTGAGAGGCTACATCCTTGCCTTACACCTCTATGCACAGAAAAGGTTCTTGTTAAAGTTCCGTTTATCTTCAGCATACTATAAACATCTGTATAAAGTATCTGGATCCATGAGGTGAAACGTTCTCCAAATCCAAAGGCTGACAAGGCATTAAAAAGATATCCATGATCGACTCTGTCGAATGCCTTTTCCTGGTCAAGCGACAAAAAGCCCACATCAAGTCCATATAACTCAGTCAGATGTAATAAATCACGCACAAGAAAAAGGTTATCAAAAATGGAACGTCTTGGAATGCAGTAAGACTGGTCTTCGTGGATTATTAAAGCCATGACCTTCTTCAAGCGATTTGTCAAAGCTTTTGAAAGTATTTTATAATCTATCCCTAAAAGAGAGATAGGGCGCCAGTTCTTCAAGAGTCCCAAATCTCCTTTTTTTGGCAATAACGTTATTACTGCTCTTCTACAACTGAGAGGGAGAATTCTTGACTTTTCGCATTCGAGAAACACAGCATGTAGATCTGATCCCATCAGTGACCATAAAGCTTTGTAGAATTCAGGGGTCAGACCATCCAAACCTGGAGATCGTCCAGCAGACTGTTGTTTAACAGCCTCGCTCAACTCTTCAAGTGAAAGTGGCTTTTCTAATTGTATCTTCTCCTCTTCACTCAATTTTGGAATTCCAGTGAGAAAAAAATCTGTTGCTTCAGAATCACCAGGTTGAGCACTGTAAAGTTCCTCATAAAAAGACAAGACTTGTGAAATGATTTCTCTTTTTTCTGTTGTCTCTCTTCCATCAGGTAATTTAAGATGGCTGATTATCTTCTTTTCTCGAACCTTTTTCTCCAAAGCAAAAAAGAATGTTGTTGAAGAGTCCATGTTATTAAGCTGAGTGAATCTTTTTTTTACTATTGTCCCTTGATCTCTTTCTTCATGCAGGTTTTTCAGGAGAAAATTATATTGTGCAAGCAAATCCACACTCGTTCCACCTCTTTCGCTTATGGAACTATTCAGTCTCATAATTTCTTGCTCCAGCTGTTCTATTTTCTTTTGAGTTTCTTTTGTGTTGTTTTTTGCATATTGATGACAAAAAGACTGAATTTGAATTTTGCCAATGTCCCACCACTGACTTAGGGACTTAAACTCTGTCTTTCTCTCTCTCCATGCTCTCCAGAAGAAAGTGAATAAATGCATAAACGTACGATCTTGTAACAAACCATTATTAAAATGCCAATAAGATTTTAAAAAAGTACTCGATACTGTCACTATAACTGAAACATAAAAATGATCAGAAATTGGTGTAGGACTAATTTTACTATTAAAAAACGATCCCCTTTGACATTTCTGAACATATATCCTATCTAATCTAGCCCCTGATATTATATTAGAATTCATTTTCAGCCATGTGTACTGCCTACATTTTGGAAAAGATTCACGCCACACATCTACAAGCGAATGAAACATTATAACTTTCTTAAGAGCTTCTGCTGAATTAGGATGTGGTTCATCATGATTCCTATCAACTGTATGTTCAAGGGTACAATTAAAATCTCCAGCCACAATAATTTTGTTATCTCGAGGAATATTAATTATAGCATCATGTAATTTTTTAAAAAATAACACTCGTTCATACCCAACATTGGGAGCATATACATTAATAAAGGAAAAAGACAGATTTTGCAGAATAATGTCTACCCGCTGCATTCTTCCAGGAATAATCTCTATCATATTGGAAGCGTTCCCCTGGACACTTTCCGATATGAGCACAGCTACCCCAGCACTCGCACTGGAGCCATGACTAAGGAAACCCTGTCCTTTCCATTCACTTAGCCATTCTGCCTGGTTAAAAACATCTGTGTGTGTTTCTTGTAAAAAAGTCACACTTGACTTTTTAAAAGCCAAAAATTTAAAGAGATCACTTCTCTTTTCTTTACTTCGACATCCATTTATATTTAAGGATCCAATATTTATGGATGTCATAATTTCTTAATGCAGCGAGTGACCTCTACACAAACCTGTCTTTTACAAAAACCTAATACCTACTTTTTTTTCATATCCTGATGAATCATCTTCTTTACTTTAGTAATTATTTTTTTGAGACGATACCGTTTTTGTCTACTAAACTCCTCAACTGTTGCATTTATCATAACATCTCTACAAGACACTAAAAATCTTCTCAAATCTGGAAAAAACAATTCAATTTGTGGATTTCGTGCACCTTTAGTTTCATCAAGAAAAACACTAATCTCTCTTGCAGAATAGAGTTTTCCTTCCCAGCTACTCAATTCTGAAGTACCTGTTTGAGAATCATTGTCTCCAAATTCAAAAACACTCCCTACACTCTCACATTCATCAGAATCACAATCAGACCTATTAACACCAGAGCCAGCTGTGAGTGACTGACTGAAATTTTCATTCACTTCATCTGATTTATTGTCAATTTTGTCATTTGCTTCTACATACTCCATCACTGGATCTTCATCTTCTCTAGTTTTAGATGTAGAAGGCACTTCCTGCGCTTCTTTATTCTCCTCTGCTACAGCATTAGCACATACAGCGCCATCTACTGACTGCTCAACTCCAATGTTTACATTATTCGTCTCGCTACTACTATCATTTTGCCCTACGTTAATCTCAACCTCTTTATTAGTCACTTCGTCAGCGGCAGTATCTTGAACACTATTTTGAGGGTTTGTTTGTGAATCTGCCACGACAATATCACGATCTTGTTTAGGACATGTCTGTCTGAGATGCCCATGTTCGCCACACAAAAAGCACCGCATATGATCTGAACTGATAAAGATTGTATAATCTTTACCCTCTACCGCTATTTTTAGCACCAGATTCAACGGTTCATTTTGCGCGTTCGGTATCATATACGTGAAGCGCCGGAAAGACATGACATGTTTAATATTTGGATTTTTGAGACCCAAAGGAATCATCTTAATTGGAGCGGTTAATTTTCCATACCGTTCGAGAATTTCTTTCAGAGTTTGTTCCTTTATGAATGGAGGTACATTTGAAAGTACAACTTTCTTAGAAGGATTTGACAAAGGCAAAACCGGCAAAAAGTTGTCATTCACAACAAGTCCTTTCTCTAACAGTTCATCGACCATTGAAACTTCTTTGAGAAAAATAACCAGCGCTCTGTTCATTCTCGAGGCAGATTTAATATTTAAACCACCGACCTGTTTGCTGATCGCGATCAAAACGTCCTCAATTGAAATGGAGTCATCCGGCGTGCACTTGCAACCGTGTTCGAGAGTCAAACGTGAAAAGTCACCGCCTAACTCCATACCTGCGCACAACGTTTGCGCTGACCGTAGTCAGCGCTCCAAAATAAACCAACACTTTTACTTTACTTTAGATACAAATTATAATATTAAGAAAAATATACGCCAAAAAAAATAACGTGCTCTAGTCCAAACACTCTCGCCGCTACCCACAATCCTCAGAGAGAGAGAGAGAGAGAGAGAGACTGAGAAGACACACTTCATTGCCTTCGTCCAATTAAATGTCTTGAATTGGATGGAGGGCTGGTGACCACACACATCCTATAATTGATGCCACTGTGTGTGTGTGTGTGTGTGTTTCATGTCTTCCTCAATTTCATTCGAATCAATTTATCAGTACATGCTTTCTCTGCATGTTTTCTGTAATGAATTCTACACCTAGTTCAGAATAAATCATTTAATTGGTAAATGAAGAGTTTTCATTCACACTCATCCAGGACTTGAGGCAGGGTCACCATCCTTTACTAAAACGCAAACCATAAAACAAAATAAACTGAAATAAAACAAAACTGTCAGTATTGTAGATCAATTATCCTAAAACAACACTGATCGGAGCAAATAAAAGCTTTTATCTGGTTCAGAACTGGCATCTTTATTCTATTTCTCTTTTATTTCTCTTTTCTCTATTTCTCAAATAATAAAAATAAACACTTTATATATTTTGTATTCCAACGGTTTTATGTGTGATCTTTTTGGGACTGTATATTATACAATTGAATGACAGCAAATGACATGTTGGAATTAAATGAAAACATATTTTTGACATAATTTTGCCGAAATAAGCAGACACACACACACACACACACACACACACACACACACACACACACACACACACACACACACACACACACACACACACACACACACACACACACACACACACACACACACACAGTGAAGGGTGAGTGATAGTGATACTTGTCTGAACAAACAGCACTAACAATGACCAGACGTGATGTGTGACTGGTTGACAGAGGCAGATTTCACAGCTTCAGCTGAAAGAGGGAGACGTTCACTAAACACACACACACACACACACACACACACGTCATGCGGCGTTTGGTCCGTCCAGCTCTAATGACGAGCGGCGTGACTGTCTGAGGGAGAAAATGACTTGCTGAAAAGCAATTGACTGATCAGCGTCGTTTCTCACGGGACCACTGACCCGTGAATATTTCATTAGAGCCAGACGCGTGTGTGTGTGTGTGTGTGTGTGTGTGTGTGTGCCTGCGCTGTCATCACTGCTGCTGAAGACACTTGAGCTACAAACTCCTCATGACTTAAATCAGTTCAACTACAGTCACACTAGGAGTTAACTACACTACAAGATACTGTCAAAAAATAACTATATTAAAGATAATTAACACACTCACACACACACTCAGTCTCTCAAACTCACTCACACACTCTCTCTCTCACACTCTCTCTCTCACTCACTCTTACACACTTACACTTGCACACACACACACACACACACACACACAAACACAGACTCTCTCTCACGCTTTAAAGTGACACTAAAACATACAACAATAACAGATCTAAAACTTTTTAATAATTGAACTAGTTTACACAGGGTTTATTCATATATTCAAAATTACAATAAATTATGAATTAAACAACCCTCTACGCACACCTTGGCAACAGAATCGCCATTGGCTAGTCATTTTTTTTAGATTAGTCACACATATATATATGTGTGTGTGTGTGTGTGTGTGTGTGTGTGTGTGTGTGTGTGTGTGTGTGTATTGCATTACATAACTTTTAACAATTGCATTGCATAATTGTGTTTTAATACTACTTTATTATTATTACAAAACGACCATCTCTGAATTGAAAACCTTCTAAATGCAAACACAAAATGCGACGAATGCACTTTTGAATACTAGACTCTGATTGGCTGACAGGCGTTTGGAGGCGTCATGTGATGCGATATCGAGAGTATAACACTCAAACACTCATACAGCACAGAACAAGACAAAGACACTGCTCATGCAAACTGAGTGATGAAAAACATGCCTTCTGGAAGTGACACTTTCACACTAGGATCATTTGATGCATGGAAACTTGTGTGATAACTATGGAATAACAAAAAATGGAAACTTAGGCTTTAGGCTTTAGTTTAGGATTAGGCTTTAGTTCAACTCGGTATAGCTTTTATAAATGTGGCTTAGTGTGCATTCTGAGAAAAAACAATGGCACTGACATATTCTAAGATACGCTAAAACAGGGTTTTTCAAACTTTTTGATGCCAAGGACCCCAAAATATGATGAACATTTATGAAGGACCCCCTTCCTAAAATGCATCAAACATTTAAACTGTTAGATAAATAGTTATAAATACAACATATTGTTTCCAAACTTAAATTGGCTATTAATGTTGGATGTATAAACCTGAAGAACATTTTCAATGAAAAATTACTTGTATAAGCAACTTTCACAATAAATGCATTCAAAGCAGCTAACATACTGCATTAAGAACACTGCCTTACAACCCCTGTGAGCGAGACAGAGGAGACTATATAGTGAGAAAATTCACTAAAGATACAAAGCAAACATATAAAAAATTATTTAATTATAAATTATATATATTAAAATATATATATATATATATATTAGGGCTGTCAAAAGATTAATCGCGATTAATCGCATCCAAAATAAAAGTTTTGTTTACACAATATATGTGTGTGTACTCTGTTAATTATTACTTATATATAAATACACACACAAGCATGTATATATTTAAGAAAAATATATAATTTTTATGTATAAAACATTTATATTTATATTAGGGCTGTCAAAAGATTGATCGCGATTAATCGCATCCAAAATAAAAGTTTGTGTTTACATAATATATGTGTGTGTACTCTGTTAATTATTATTTATATACAAATACACACACACATTCATGTATATATTTAAGAAATATTTGCATGTATATACTGTATATACATTTATATAATCTATAATCTATATAAATATAAATGTTTTATATATAAAAATATTTTTTTTTCTTAAATATATACATGCTTGTGTGTGTATTTACATATAAATAATAATTAACAGAGTACACACACAAATATATATATTATGTAAACACAAACTTTTATTTTGGATGCGATTAATCGCGATTAATCTTTTGACAGCCCTAATTTATATATATTATAGATTATATAAATGTATATACAGTATATACATGCAAATATTTCTTAAATATATACATGAGTGTGTGTGTGTTTATATATAAATAATAATTAACAGAGTACACACACATATATTATGTAAACACAAACTTTTATTTTGGATGCGATTAATCGCGATTAATATTTTGACAGCCCTAATTTATATATATTATAGATTATATAAATGTATATACACATGCAGTATATACATGCAAATATTTCTTAAATATATACATGAGTGTGTGTGTGTTTATATATAAATAATAATTAACAGAGTACACACACATGTATTATGTAAACACAAACTTTTATTTTGGATGCGATTAATCTTTTGACAGCCCTAATATATATATATATATTCTGGAAAGTATGTATACGGCAAACAAGGAGAGAAACTGTTTTTCTGGGGACCCCTTAGAACCCTCTGGAGGACCCCAGTTTGAAAACCCCTGGGCTAAAACAGCTCAAACACGCATTTAGTCTGGGACTAGCCTAAGCCCGGGGGTTTTGTCCTAAAGTTTCACTGCTGCATGCCGGACAACACCTGGGCTATTTTTTAAAACAGCTGAGCTCCAGGAAAAAGTAGTGAAGTAGCACAACTACTCTTGGTTTGCCACAGTGACAGACTCAAGCCAGAAGAAGAGAAGGAGGAGGAGGAGGAGGAAAGCCAGAGAAAATCGATGTCTGGCTGGACGTGATTGATCGGAGGACTTTTGGAGAGTTGCACGAGGAGTTTGCGGCGGCGGCGGCGCGGTGTCAGCGGTGGGCGGATGGAGGCGAGTGGCTCGGAGATTGATGCAGACATTACCAGCTTCAGATCGTCTCCGCCAGCTGTTCCCACTTCCAAACTTTAACCCCGCGCCAATTACAGCGCCAGCCACGTGTGGAGGAGCTCCGGGTCGGGAGATCAGGCGGCTGTTTGCGTTTTGGGCCGCGGCGGCGAGTTCGGGCGGGAAACGCTGGAGTGTGAAGAGTTTTATGAAGAGGAAAGGAGAATCAATCAGGGCTCGAGATCATCCAGAAATCAATGGAGCTCGGCGTCTTCGCCGGGGATTTGAGCAGATGCACATCTATTAGCCGAAATCTCCGCGCGCAATTTTCTGGAAAAAGGCTTTTAGAGTTTAAGGAGCGCGGCGCTCGTCTCCTCGGGGCTCCATCGCCGCTGCAGAGAAACACATAAAACTCAGCGAACGCCCGGACGGACCCCGACTCCTTCTGCGTGGGAAACATCAGAGTGCCCAGCTGTGATGCCCGGAGGGAGAGAGCCATTTAGAAAGCAGAAAACTAAACGCTGAGGTGGCAGGAGAGCCAGAGAGCTGTGAAATCGACATTAGAGGGAGAGACAGCACTCAAATACCTTACAGGAGGAGATTCAGACCTTACAGGAGGAGATTCAGACCTTACAGGAGGAGATTCAGACCTTACAGGAGGAGATTCAGACCTTACAGGAGGAGATTCAGACCTTACAGGAGGAGATTCAGACCTTACAGGAGGAGATTCAGACCTTACAGGAGGAGATTCAGACCTTACAGGAGGAGATTCAGACCTTACAGGGGCCCGAGTCACCGAACCAAAGGGAACACAGTCCAAGAAGTTTTGAAGAATAGTGCAATTTCATATTTTCTTCTTAATAAAACCACAGGCTTTGGTGTTTGAATGACGGTTCTTGCCGAAGGCTCGGTGATGAAAAATTAATTTGAAACAACCCAATAAATCCATTAAACATCTTACCTTTGGGTTTTTAGACAAGTTGGGAGGTTATCCGAACTTTAAGAATTGATTTTATTTATTATATTTATTTTAATTCTTCTTAAATGTTGTATTAAGAACAATTATTAGAAGAAATAAATTCCTTAAGTAATATTTTTGGGAATACAAAATATAATTTTTCACACCCACACCCACACCCACACACACACACACACACACACATACATACATACATACATACATACATACATATATATATAAACACACACACACACACACACACACACACACACACACACACACACACACACACACACACACACACACACACACACACACACACACACACACACACACACACACACACACACACACACACACACACACACACACACACACACACACACACACACACACACACACACACACACACACACACACACACACACACACACACACACACACACACACACACACCTAAAGGATTATTAGGAACACCTGTTCAATTTCTCATTAATGCAATTATCTAATCAACCAATCACATGGCAGTTGCTTCAATGCATTTAGGGGTGTGGTCCTGGTCAAGACAATCTCCTGAACTCCAAACTGAATGTCAGAATGGGAAAGAAAGGTGATTTAAGCCATTTTGAGCGTGGCATGGTTGTTGGTGCCAGACGGGCCGGTCTGAGTATTTCACAATCTGCTCAGTTACTGGGATTTTCATGCACAACCATTTCTAGGGTTTACAAAGAATGGTGTGAAAAGGGAAAAACATCCAGTATGCGGCAGTCCTGTGGGAGAAAATGCCTTGTTGATGCTAGAGGTCAGAGGAGAATGGGCCGACTGATTCAAGCTGATAGAAGAGCAACTTTGACTGAAATAACCACTCGTTACAACCGAGGTATGCAGCAAAGCATTTGTGAAACCACAACACACACAACCTTGAGGCGGATGGGCTACAACAGCAGAAGACCCCACCGGGTACCACTCATCTCCACTAAAAAATAGGAAAAAGAGGCGACAATTTGCACGAGCTCACCAAAATTGGACAGTTGAAGACTGGAAAAATGTTGCCTGGTCTGATGAGTCTCGATTTCTGTTGAGACATTCAGATGGTAGAGTCAGAATTTGGCGTAAACAGAATGAGAACATGGATCCATCATGCCTTGTCACCACTGTGCAGGCTGGTGGTGGTGGTGTAATGGTGTGGGGGATGTTTTCTTGGCACACTTTAGGCCCCTTAGTGCCAATTGGGCATCGTTTAAATGCCACGGCCTACCTGAGCATTGTTTCTCCCTTTATGTCCATGTGCATCCCTTTATGACCACCATGTCCCCACCCTCTGATGGCTACTTCCAGCAGGATAATGCACCGTCACAAAGCTCCAATCATTTCAAATTGATTTCTTGAACATGACAATGAGTTCACTGAACTAAAATGGCCCCCACAGTCACCAGATCTCAACCCAATAGAGCATCTTTGGGATGTGGTGGAACGGGAGCTTCGTGCCCTGGATGTGCATCCCACAAATCTCCATCAACTGCAAGATGCTCTCCTCTCAATATGGGCCAACATTTCTAAAGAATGCTTTCAGCTCCTTGTTGAATCAATGCCACGTAGAATTAAGGCAGTTCTGAAGGCGAAAGGGGGTCAAACACAGTATTAGTATGGTGAGTGATGAATCTGTGAATTGAAAATTAACCATCAAAATGCATCATTAAAATGACACACAATGTGACTTATATAGTGCACTTCTGAATATTAATAAAATATGACATTCTGAAGTATTTTGGGGATACAAATATAATTTTTACACAGTTTTAACAAATTGTATTGTTAAAAAAGGTTTGTGAATCCGGCCCTTCGATAACTAACAGGCAACGCACAATTGACACACACACACACACACACACTTAAACAACCAGATTCCAGCAAAAGATCATAATTACTTATAAACCTGCAGAAACTTCACTTTCATCATAAAGGGAAACGAGCGGCTCTCATCGCACATGAATCCATCCGAGGCTGTGATCTCTCAGCATTACACCAGTTGTGTGTTCGTAATCAGACACTGAAGTGACGCTCTTCAAACTGCTCAATCACGTCTCTCCGTGACATTTGCTGTAATCCGTCATTCACGCCATTAAAAAATGAGCGACAAAACGCAGTGCTTGATTTCAGAGCCGCATACGGATTTCATCAGGAATCTTCACAGAATCCAGGCTGGATTAAGACGGGAAAGTAGGAAATGTAAAGGAGCAGGTGGGCATCTGATGACTATCGGCATAAACGGGAATAATTTCATGATATTTAAGACTGACAGAGGACAAATCGCCAAAACCAGCCTCGGTTTTTAACATCCTCCTAGCTCATGCACCGATCAGGCATAACATTATGACCAGGTGAAGTGAATAACACTGATATCTCTTCATCACCTGTTAGTGGGTGGGATATATTAGGCCGCAAGTGAACATTTTGTCCTCAAAGTAAATGTGTTAGAAGCAGGAAAAATGGTCAAGCGTAAGGATTTGAGTGAGTTTGACAAGGGCCAGATTGTGACGGCTAGACGACTGGGTCAGAGCATCTCCAAAACTGCAGCTCTTGTGGGGTGTTCCCGGTCTGCAGTGGTCAGACTCTATCAAAAGTGCAACAACACGAGTCCTGAAAACTGAAGCTGATGCGTCTGGATCGCGACTTTAGCTCTAGTTAGTTATTTGATGCTATAAAAACAGGGGTGTGACGTTATGATTGACAGCTGTGATTGACAGCTTCTCTGAGTGATGTCATCACTGAGGCACTAACGGACATTTTTTGGGAACTTCGGGAACTTCGTCTCAACATTTCCATAACTTTATTTCACATAAAGTTGTGGATTATGCGGGACCAGTGTTCATTTTGACTTAGATTTTGATTTAGTTTTAGTCATAGTCTTTAGACTAAAATGCCATTTAGTTTTAGTCATATTCTAGTCACCTGAATTGTTTTAGTTTTAGTCTAGATTTAGTCAAATAAATATAAGGTTTTAGTCGACTAAAAGCGAATGAGTTCAGTTAAATTGTAAAGCATTCATTAAGCATTTAATGTTACTCGAATACATGACAAAACCGACATTTTGACATAATTGCTTTTTTGACCGTTCAAGTGCAAAAATACGTGAAAGAGAGATCAATTGTTTGTTTTTAAAACATCTATACAGTTTTAATAATTTTGTATTTCTGTCTTAGTATATCAGGTTAAGCTAAAGCTTCGAATAATTGTCAGTTTATTTGTTTTTTAATTTCAGTAAAAATTTCAAGTAATTTATATTTTTAATGGTTTTAGTGAACTATTATAACCCTCATACTTTATTGAATATGTGTCAAATACTGGTCTTTCCTTCTGACAATGAATTAAATGGGAATTAAATGAAATACCGTGCATCGTGTAACCAAAAACGTATATATAAAATGCGTGACTTTTAATTATAAACAAGCTCGAAATACACTGGGACTCTTATTTTGAAATGCCTTAAAATTGCAGTTGCGGGCTTCTCTTTCAAGTTCAGATGAGTGAGATACAATATGCGTCTAAAGCATATTACTATATAAACATTATAAAGTAAACATTGACATTATTTCTCCTCAGCATTAGTTCATAAACATTCACAGTCATAAATGTGTGTTATTGATTGATTGAGCCGCTCTGAAGTGCTGTCGTGTGAGCCTGTAGCAACAGTGCTGTGTTTTCCCACCGTTAGATCCACACGTGTGCTCATCTGTTACACAGGACATCAGTTCTGACGGGATCACTTCCCTAATCGTCCCTTCCAAACACTTTACTCTCGTTTTTATTCGTTGACGAAAATTCCTCCTAGGTTTTCTTCACAGTTTTTGTCATCCGACACTGGTTTTTATTTAGTTATCGTCTCGTTTTCATAAGTGAAAAAAGGTTGTTGATGAAAATTATGCCGAAAATTATTCATCAACAAAATTAACACTGGGCGGGACATTAGCCGCGTTTCCATAACCCTTCAAATTGCGCATATTGAAATTGCAAATTGAAAATATGCCCAATGGAAACGCATACATTTCGCAAAAAGTCCCATATATTGCAAAAAAGTGTATATATCGCTCGCATGAGGTGGTTTTTCAGGCAATTCGAAAAAGGAAGTTTTCGCAAAACAGCAATGGAAACTTTTTTTTTCGCATTGACAGGTCACCTGGTACGGTGACGCATTGCTGCCACATTGGGCCTACATTTTTTTCCCACCCAAGTATGTCGTAATAACGAGATCATATTTAAATATTTAAACATAGCCTATTTAGTTTCATAGTTACGCTAGGTTTTCTTTAACCCTCTGTCTGGTGAAGTCGTCGGCGCCTTCTAATGGATTTTTTCCTTTATGACAGCGGAAACAACTCACAATACTCTGTAATTTTTAGCCATACTACAGATAAGTGCAAGATATAATTATAATAAACAGTAAACAGTCTACTTTTATTTGTGTACACTCACAATAACAGCAAAGGCCGTGGATTCAGCGAACAGATTATTTTGCACTCCACTCCAAACACTGTCTTCACTACAAAAATATATTTTGTTTATTAAACGCCAAGATTTTAATTTCAAAAGCATTTCTAAATTCAGTTTATATTTCCAACAAACGTGGTTAAAAAAAACCCTTTGAGTTACCACCATGCAAATTCAAACTTTTCGTTCTTCTCTGTATGTGGCAGCAATGCGTCACAATAACCTGGCGTACGTAAAAGTGGATCATTCTTTACTGATGGTGTGTTAGGACAGAAGACGAGACAAGAGTTCTTTAGTAAACTCATAAAAACAATAGAATAGAAAATGCCACAATGTATCAAGACCCTGAAGCAGATAAGAGAGAGAAACACCTCATATGTCCCGCTCAAGTATAAGGGGCTTTCCTTGCCATCAGTGCTTGAGTAACACGCGCGTCTCCTTCCATTAAGAAAAATTTTAGAAAATATCGCAAAATTTTTATATGTATATATATGTGTATATATGTATGCGCATGTTCTTCAGATCTATATATTATTTGTTTAATATTATTTACAAACTAATATTGGATGGATATTCTGATTTAAATTAATATTATATTGATTTATACAACAATTTTCTATTAATATTCAATATCCTGTTTTATTTTAACATTATATGGATTTTTAATATTACTTTCTATATTATTTATATACATTTTATATAGATCATTATTTTATCTTTAATATTATGTTCTATAATTTATAGAATATATATATATATGATATTAATATTGGATATTCATTTTGGATATTATGATTAATATTAATAGCATATTTGTTTATAATATTATTTTCAATTAATATTAAATATTCAGCTTTATATTAATATCAAAATCAATTAAATTATTAACATTTATTTGTATACATTACAATTTTGAGTAATCTTAGAATAATATTGATGCTATATATGATATATATTTTACAGATCTATAAATTATTTGCATAATATTACTTACAATTAATATCGGATATTCCGATTTATAAAACTATTTTGAATCAATTAAATTAAAATCCTGCTTTATATTAACATTATAAAGATATTATTTTCTTTATTATTTATAGACATATTATATAGATCTTTATTTTATTTTTTAATAATATTGGATATTCTGATTTATATTAATTATTTATAATATTATTATAATATTCATTATGTTGTACATTTTTCTTACAATTTGTGGATATATATATATATATATATATATATTTACAGATAGAGATACATATATAGATTTAAACAAAACGCAATTAAATGACAATTAGCATTTTGAGAAAGAGTAAAAAAGTGAAAAATGTATAACATACAATGAAGATTTTGCAGTATAGGTGACTAATCAAATATATAATATATATATATATATATATATATATATATATATATATATATATATATATATATATATATATATATATATATATATATATATATATATATATATATATATATATATATATATATATATATATATATATATATATATAAAATAAAATATAATAAAATTGAATGGTGGAAAAATATAAAATCTTAATAAATCTTATATTCATACTATTCTAACACACTTTCTCATTATAAATAGCACACACACACACACTATTACCTGCAAATAATACTGGTCTCGCATTACAAACCCACATTGGTGGACCACTAATTAAACACCAGCCCTGATGTGTGGAGCGAAATATCAAACATGAATATGATCCATACATCACCACTGGGGTGATGACAGGACCACCAGTGTGTGTGTGTGTGAGTGTGTGTGTTCATAAGACATTAGGCCGAGCGGTTCCTCTGGGACAGACCTGGACACACTTTTCCCTCCCAGCATACCATGAATGTGTCAGAGTGGATGAGTCCGGCTCGTGTTAATAGCGCTCTAATGCATGTAATGAGAGATCCTGAGCGCATTACATCCACAGTTACAGCACTTAAAGGCCTCGTATCACGACCAATCAATTCTTCCTTCATCTGCTGAGATAAAAGAGTTCATCCTACCAGGACAACCCGACTCGAACTTCCTCTCCAGTCCGGAAGAGCATTTATTGACACTAAACTGCAAGAGCAAAGCACTTTAACGGCAGTATAAGCGAACTTTAGGGATACAGACATCATAAAGACCACCTGAAGCTCTCTGTAACTCTGAAACTTGCTCCCTTTTTTCCTTCTTCTATTCCCCCCTCATCCATAAACACTCATAATGGACCCAGTGACGTCTTGGACAGCTTTCAATCGGGTCCTGGAGGAGGAGGAGGAGGAGGAGGAGGAGGCACCTGGTGTCACGGACTTAAGCGCTGAAACTATTGTGTTTGGTAAGAATCAATCAGTGCTTTTCAGTGTAATTCGATTCTACTCACAAAGGAGAAGGGATTCAATCTTAAAATGGAAATGGCACTTTGCTGGGAGGAGCGGCGAGGGAGGAAACAGACGGTGTGGGAACGACGGAGCAGCACGACACCATCATAATCTTTGTGTGGGCCGCAACAAAACTTATGGGGGATTTTATGGCCAAACGGCTTCACTGTGGCTCATCGCGGCCGTCCCCACTGTGATTGGTGGGATTCACCATTGGTTGTGGCCTTTAAAAATCTGCGCACAAACGGGAGTTATTGCTGGTAAAAAGATGGGACGGGGGAACAGCTTGCTTGCTGTAGTAAATTAACATTATGGAAGGAAACAAACACGGCTATTATCATTTCATTTTATGAAAACAAAAGGTAGCAGTGGAGAAATATTAGTGCAGTGAAATACAAACACAAAATATTAATGTGCACTAAAATATGTACGAAAACAAACACACACACACACACACACATAAAATAATAAAAGACCACAGATGTAGTAACATTGTATATCTATTATTTTTCAAATAATATATAAGAAAACAAATAATATTCAATAAATTAATATTCAATATACTGCTTTATTACATTAGATTAATATTGGATTTTAGCATTATATTCATTTTATAATAAGTTAAGATATTACTATATATATATATATGTATATGTGAATGTTCTTCAGATCTATATATTATTTGTGTAATATTATCTACAACTAATATTGGATGGATATTCTGATTTAAATTAATATTATATTGTTTTTTTCAACTATTTTCTATTAATATTTAATATCCTGTTTAATATTAACATTATATTGATTTTAAGTATTATTTTCTATATTATTTATAGACATATTATATAGATAATTATTTTATTTTTAATTAATATTTTATATTATATATATATATATATATATATATATATATATATATATATATATATATATATATATATATATATATATACATATATATATATATATATATAGATATAAATTAATATTTTAATATAATGATTTATATTAATATCATATTTATTTATTATATTATTTTCAATTAATAGTCAATATTCAGCTTTATATTAATATTAAAATCAATTAAATTCATATTTATTTGTATACATTACTCATAATTTTGAGTAATCTTAGAATAATATATTGATGCTATATAATACATTTTCTACAGATCTATATATTATTTGCATAATATTATTTACAATTAATATCGAATATTCTGATTTAAATTAATATTATATATCGATTATTAAAACTATTTTGAATCAATATTTAATATCCTGCTTTATATTAACATTATAAAGATATTATTTTCTTTATTATTTATAGACATATTATCTAGATCTTTATTTTATTTTTTAATCAATATTGGATATTCTGATTTATATTCACTATTTATAATATTATTCTCAATTAATATTCAGCTTTATATTAATACATTGATTAATAGCATTATACTCTGCATCATATACAATATTATATTATATAGATCTATATTTTATTTGTATACAATTATTTGCAATTAATACATAGGATATTCTGATTTGAATAAATATATTGATTAAAACTTATTATTATTATATATATAAACATTATATCTATATAATTGTATTTTTATAATATTACTTTTGATTAAAGGATATTCTGATTTAATAATCTGATTGTTTTGAGACTTTTGAGAGAATATGTGAGGATGAAGGGCTAAAACGACCTTCAAACTTGAAGCGTTTGCACTGTTCTCCTACAGTTTTGCTCTGATTTTACTCTGGTAAATCAGTACAGGTGCCATCCCGGCTCATGTTTCCCTTCAGCTGTCATGTGGCTAGGCTTCTAGGAAGATCCAGGAGCGATTTACAGGAGAAACGGTTAAAGCATCACAACTTATCCACTAAAGCGGATCCTCTTTATCCTGCAGAAGACATCCGGTTGGAAAAAGGCAATTTTTCATTTACCCCGCAACCGAAAAAACCAAAGTCTCCAAACCGCCTCTGTGTCAATTTAGCAATCAAAGCCTGTTTGTGCCATTACGTGAGTGAATTACGGCCGTTTTTCCCGGCTCTGCGTGAGCGTGAACCAGCGATTCGAGGTAAAGAGATCTGATCCTAATGCGCTTTCCTTCCTCGAGCTCGTCTAAGAGGCTGAGATTTCCCAGCGGAGGAAGAACAGAGTCTTTCCTCCAGTGCCTTCGAGGTTTGGCGTGTGTGGTAATGACTGTCTCTCTTTAATGACACCGCTGGGGGAGCAGCGAATAATCAGGTCGCACCCGCTCGAGTGGGGGTTGAAGATCCGGTCAGCTCCTCTAACTGCTGATCGCCTCCATCTCTATCCGTCTATCCACCCGCTTTTGTCACCCAAATGGTCTAATTGGCACGAGGAGCCCCTCGGATGAAGCTGAGAGTCGAATCCCTGAATCATTGATGGAGGCGTTTGGAAGTCGCCCCTGGAGGCCCGGTCGCTCTGCCCCGGTCTGGTGTCTGGATAATGGAGTAAAGCTACACCCACACCGGGGCTGAGGGGTTAGATCACATCTCACCTCTGAAGTACTGAGGAAACCAAAAGCGTGCCATAGAATCCCTGCATTCCTATGCGCAACCACCTTTTAAAGGGTTAGTTCACCCAAAAATGAAAATTCTGTCATTAATTACTTACCCTCATGTCGTTCGACACCCGTCAGACCTCCGTTCATCTTCAGACACAAATGAAGATATTTTAGTGTAAATCCGATGGCTCTGAAAGGCCTCCATTGGCTCAATGCACGGTTCACTCTCAAGACCCTTAAAAGACACTAAAGACGGCGTTACAAAGTCCATCTCACTACAGTGGTTCTACAATAACTTTATGAATCGGCGAGAATAGTTTTTGTGCGCAAAAAAACCCTAAATAACGACTTATATAGTGATGAAGATTTCAAAATAATGCATCATGAAGCTTCGAAGCGTTATGAATCAGTGAGTCGATTCATGATTCGGATCGCGTGTCAAACCGCCAAACCGCTGAATCGACTCACTGATTCATAACACTTCGAAATAATTGGGCTAATTTCCCATAGACTGGAGTGCAGAGTTAATTTCGTTGACGAATAATTTTCGTCATAATTTTCGACCTTTTTTCACTGACGGAAAATAAAATAACCAGAAACGCGAGAATGATTCTGATTTTATTACATTTCAATGTAAACAGCGATTGATAAGGGGTATTTCTGGTAACAAACAAAGTCTGCCTGAGAGAGTCATTCATGGAGAAATCAAAACAAATGAGCACTATAAACTCACAGAAGAAACATACTGGGATAAAACATTTTAAAATGTATAAATAACTTATGATATTGCTAATAACACAAGTCGACTAAGGCAGCTGTTTTGCTGAATATCATCACGATTGCAAATGTTACATTGAATTTTGTGGTTCAAGAAACAAGTAGCCTAGTTAATATTAAATTACTTACATTTTAGAAATGTTCTATTTCACTGACGAAAATGGTACTAATTGAATTATTCAGCGTTTGAATGAATCGTTTGAATGAACGACTCAATGACTTACTCATTAAAACGCCACCTACTGGCGACATTATTTGTTGCAGTTGTAATTTTTCAGTGTAAATTATTTGATTGGTACCAGCCCTATAGTGTCTTATTATTATACATGAAAGAAGACGCATACATTTAATAAGGTTAAAAAACGGCCTTTATAAAGTAAATAACGCCCTGGGGTAAATGCCCAGACCCCCGTACAAGTATTTCATTCGGAAACATGTCACCTTTTTCACCACTTGTGAGTTTTTTAGACCCTAAAACGCTGTTGTCGTGTAAACGAACAGCCAAAATGCATTAGAAGCTCTCAGATTTTACTGAACGTCACTTCTCGAGTATAGGGTGTTTTTTGTTCCTGTGATTATTCTAGTGTCCTAGAAGTTTAATAAAAGACTGTTATTTATATCTTCATCTTCTTTATGCGCTGCTATCAACAAACTCTAACCATTTTAATTTGGGTCTTTTCCTCACTAAAAACCACTGCATGATTTCAGAAGTGCAAAAACAAAGAAAACTAAAATTATTGAGAAAAAATATATATTAGTGCAGTAAAATGCAAACAAAAAATACATGTGGATTTTGTGGTTTTCACAAAAATGAGTTCATTAAAGGAACAAGCCACTTTTTTTTGGAAAATAGGCTCAATTTCCAGCTCTCCTAGAGTTAAACAGTTGAGTTTAGGGATGCACGATTTGGGGAAAATACCTAATTGCGATTTTGATTTAAAATGCGATTATTATTACCCTTATTATTAAACTTATTACCCAAAAGTTTAATTCATACTGGAAGCCAGAGGGCGCCCTCGAGCAGAAACTCCACAGACACCTCAGAAAGTAATCGCTCATTTTCAGGAAATCCCTAATGTGAAGCTCGCGCTGTAGCTGAATAGAGGATTGCGATTAGATTTTGATTAAACGTGCAGCCCTAGTTGAGTTTTACCGTTTTTGAATCCATTCAGCCGATCTCCGGGTCTGGCGATAGCACTTTTAGCATAGATCATTGAATCTGAATAGACCGTTAGCATCTCGCTCAAAAATGACCAAAGAGTTTTGATCTTTTTTCCCTTTTTAAAATATGACTCGTTACATCGTGTACTAAGACCGACGGAAAATGAAAAGTTGTGATTTTCTAGACTGATATGGCTAGGAACTATACTCTTATTCCTGCGTAATAATCAAGAGCTTTGCTCCCATGAGTGCAGCGGCGCAATGATATTACACAGCGCCTGAAAGTAGTTGAGAGCATTTTAATGGTGTATTTCGGAGATATCAAGTAGGCTATATATAAAGTCCCATTAAACATTTCACATACACATCACTATGATGCATGTTCAAACTGCGTTCATGCTGGTTGCTTCATGTGTTTTGAGTGCTGGTATCTCTCCAGCTCATCATGTGTTACTATGATGAATGATTAGCTCAAAACGCAGATCTGGATGTGCGATGTACTTTAATTAAACACAAACACATCTCTCGCTTTTGCTCACGTTCCAGCGGTTACTCCTCCGTGTGCTGTTTAGGTTGTCGACCCCTGGTAGTTATTTAAGAAATGTAATTTCGCCAAAGAAGTTTTTTTTTTAAAGCAACCTACTTCAGTGTAGCTAATATGTTACGATAGCATCACGCTTACCACTGAGAATTTGAATAATTGTGCACTCTAAAAAATGCTGGGTTAAAAATAACCCAAGTTGGGTTGAAAATAGACTAACCCAGCAATTGGGTTGTTTTAACCCAGCGGTTGGGTTAAATGTTTGCTTAAAACAACCCAATTGCTGGGTTAGTCCATTTTCAACCCAACTTGGGTTATTTTTAACCCAGCATTTTTTAGAGTGTAATGTGTCGATCAGGTGCGGATATCTAAATCAGAGAAAAATAATTTGTATTACCATTATTTTGAATTATAGGTTGTAGGTTTAGTTGTACCTTTTTTAAGTAATTTGAAATTGATTTTTATATTTTTATTTATATATTTGTATTTGCATTTTGAATATACACTCTAAAAAATGCTGGTTTAAAAACAACTCAAGTTGGGTTGAAAATGGACTAACCCAGCAATTGGGTTGTTTTAACCCAGCGGTTGGGTTAAATGTTTGCTTAAAACAACCCAATTGCTGGGTTAGTCCATTTTCAACCCAACTTGGGTTATTTTTAACCCAGCATTTTTTAGAGTGTAATGTGTCGATCAGGTGCGGATATCTAAATCAGAGAAAAATTATTTTTATTACTATTATTTTGATTTATAGGTTGTAGGTTTAGTTGTAGGTTGTACTATGTTTACCTTTTTTAAGTAATTTGAAATTGATTTTTATATTTTTATTTGCATTTTGAATATACACTCTTAAAAATGCTGGGTTAAAAACAACCCAAGTGGGGTTGAAAATTGACTAACCCAGCGATTGGGTTAAATGTTGGTTTAAAACAACCCAATCGCTGGGTCAGTCCATTTTCAACCCAACTTGGGTTGATTTTTAACCCAACACTTTTTAGAGTGTAATATGGCAATTGAATGTACAAAATTCGTTTAGTTTTCACAGAAATTAATGTCTGCAATTTCAGCAATAAAACTTAAACATTTTCTAAAAAATAAAATAAATTAGTTGTTTATTTTAAGATACCCGTCTTATTTTCTCTTGTATATGTAGTAGGGCTGTCAAAAGATTAATCGCGATTAATCGCATCCAAAATAAAAGTTTGTGTTTACACATAATTACATAATATATGTGTGTGTACTCTGTTAATTATTATTTATATATAAACACACACATTCATGTATATATTTAAGAAATATTTGCATGTATATACTGTATATACATTTATATAATCTATAATATAGATAAATGTTTTATATATAAAAATAATATTTTTTTCTTAAATATATACATGCTTGTGTGTGTATTATTATATAAATAATAATTAACAGAGTACACACATATATTATGTAAACACAAACTTTTATTTTGGATGCGATTAATCGCGATTAATCTTTTGACAGCCCTAATATTTAGTATTGCTCTTTAATCAAGAAAAAGTACTTCTTATCCGATTACTCGATTAATCGATGGAATAATCGGTAGAATACTCGATTACTAAAATAATCGATAACTGCAGCCCAAGTATCATATGTGGTGTAATCGCTCAATCTGTTTCAACGGTGGAAAGACGTCAGTAAAACAGCTTGAGAACAATATCACGCAACATCACATTTACCTCAGAAGTCATTCAGTGTCCACAGCTGTGAGTTCACTAGAGAGATCAACTTTTTCACTGAATATATACACTATATTAGCCATTATATTCATTGTATACTGAACCTGTTACTGATGTCTGGATTATTTAATGTGCATTTAAATAAACCTGTCATTAAAATGTGTATAAATTATATGTCAACAACGAACAGGAGTAAAAACAAAATTTTATAATTAGATTTAGAAGTTAATGCAAAAACTGCCTTATGTGAAGTTTACATGTTTGCATATAATGTGTTATTTGAGTGTTGATTATTATATGTAAACATAAATAGCTACTTAATTTAAGGTAATTTGGGTTCTGTTGTATTATAGTAATGCTCCCTATATACACTTTACAGCATTAGCAGATCATTTTTTTTATCTTTTAGAAACTTTAAGTTATAATTGAATTAATTTAAGGACAGACACAATTTGTTCCGTAAACCACTGTTTAATAAAAAAAAGCAATTTTATATTTAGTATCTATTTGTATATCTCTCCCCTGCTTTACCGAACCCGTACAAAACCGTGACTTCAAAACTACTAAATACTATATTAGCATATTAATAATAACAATAAACTGATTCTTATTCATGTATTATTCTAGTATTTTATTATAGTATCTGTGTCTTATTCTCCAGGTATAATAACAAAAGAAAAAAAGTCAATAAAACAAGATAAATGTCCTTGAGAAGCAAGACTGCAAACATTTTAAGGCTTGTTTTCAGATTGTGTCTTTAATACAAGTGTATTTTGTCTTACACAACTGGCATTTTTTGTTTGTTTTAAGTAAAACAAATGAAAAAATCTGTCAGTGCAGGAAGACGAAATACACTTGTATTCACTAATATCTTATGCAGAGTTGCTTCTCCAGCAGATTTATCTTGTCTTGAGGATACTGAGCCTGCAAAACAAGTAAAAGAGATAAATTAAAAACTCATTATGAAGTCATTTTTTTTGCTATGTGTGGAGGCTGGCGACAAGAATTGAATCAAACAGTTTTGTTGCAGATAAAATGAGCCATGAGCGAAAGACGAGACCTCTTTCAATCCTAAGATTATCCACAAATGCATCAAAACCTGATCAAATAACATCTAACGTGATGTTTCGCTTCATACATGTAGACACCAAACCCCTACCGCACCAAACACATAAGCCAACCAAGCTATCCAAAATCGTTGTCTTCAATTTAATAATACTGACCTTTTAAGCTCCGCTCGCTCAACCCACAATGTCCTTTGTGACATATGTGCAAAAATATGTGAAATAAGTGCTGCCCCAGACTAAACTTTTTTCTACTGGACTATTAGTTCATTTAAGCCATTAGTCGACTAAGCACTTTTATTCATTTAATTACATAAATATATATACTGGAGAGAATTTGAAACCATAAAAGCGTATTATTAGCATATTCCGCACTCAAGCGCACGCATAAAAAGAACCAGCAAAAGTAATGATTAGGAATGTGTCAAAAAATATCACGTAAGCATTTTAATTGTTTAATAAACTAGTGTTTTCTGTGTCAGTGTCGGCTGCAAAGATGAAGTTGACGATGCTGAACCTCTAATCAGAGAGTAGCCTATTTCTTTTCGTTTTGAATTGTTTCATTTAAAAGTATACATTTCTAAAGAGAAATATGTCATGTCTGTGAGGCGAGCAGTAGAGTTTTGGTTCACTTATAAGACGCCCTCTAGTGCTCCAATGCAAGTGATCGCGCCGGCGCGTCCATGTCACGATTATTGTCTGCTATATTTGCTTCTTATTTATTAAATTCAGGCAATTGGCTGATGAAACATTGATTAAAATTAAGAAATTCACTTTAAAGAAAGGCTTTCTACAAAACTAAACTTAATGAAGTGGTCAAAATCATGTCTGACCCACTCCATGTCTCCCGACATATTGCGCATCTTATGATGTGTAGTGTGTGTGTGTTACTACTAACACACACACACACACACACACACAGGTTTCTGAGAGGGAAAACAGCAGTACATCACTACGAGTCAAGTCACCTTTATTTCTATAGCGCATTTCACACACAGATGCTCCAAAGCAGCTTCACAGTGATGATAGGAAATTTATTTTATCTTAGATGAAATGCAAGTGATCGCGCCGGCGCATCCATGATTATTGTCTGCTATATTTGCTTCTTATTTATTAAAGAGCACCTATCATGGCATTTAAAATGTTCCAAATATGGTTTTAGAAGTCCCCAACAACAGTTTTGCATGCATGCAATGACAAAAAAGACTTTAGTTTTCTTATAATATGCATTTATTTTTACCTGTTTTGACAGCGATTCTCAAATGATTCCTTTAGTGATTCACTTTTCAAAACCCCGCCTTTACGTGACGCTAATCTGCGGTGATTGGTCAGATGACCCAGTCAGTTGTGATTGGTTTAGTCTGTGCAGATATTTTCGGAAACGGAACGCCCATCAAAGTCTTATAGTGACAGTAATTTGTTAATATGTGTCAGGAGTTATGAATATGAAAACCGCGTCGGTACCGTTTGATTGTAATATGAGCCTCAGCTGATCTCATTCATAAAAAAACTCCTCTATTCTCCTCACGAAGACTCGCGACAAATCAACATCCCTCAGGGCTTTTAGTTCAAAAGTGTGCAGATGAGGAGACATATTGATAGATTCTCATATGTCTGTGTCAAATTTCTAAACAGAGGAGTATTTTTTATTCAATACTTCCTCAAAATGGGCAGTTATAGCCTAATCATGAGCGATTGAGTCTCTTATGTGTTGTTTTCAATTCATACTGGCAGCCGGAGGGCGCTCTGTGCACATGTAGTCCATGTATGGTACAGACAGACGAAGAAGAACCATGTGCCATAATAGAAGTCCATAATAAAAGCTTCCTGAGATCGCGAAACATACATTTGACGACTAATAAACACACAATCGCGACGATGTATGGTTTGTCTTCAAGCCACTTAGTCTTCAAATGCTCATCCTTGGGCAGATGAAAGAAGTTTGCTTTTGAGTGGCACTTCAGAACACAGCGTCTCGTCGCCATGATGTTTTCTAGTTTTCACTGGCGTCTTGGAGCGCAATAAGTGGGCGTATCGTATTCAAATAACTTGACAAGTTGACGTCATCTAGTCAGAGAAAAAGCTTCGGTCTTCTAACGATTCTTAAAAATGACTCCGAGTCGACTCTTACTTTTGAAAGAAAATAACTATATATACGGTGCACTGTCATATTTCAAGCTATCACAGGATGTTTTTGTTCACTTAGATCTATGTTACACACTACATGAAAGGTAAATTTCAAAATTCCATGATAGGTGCTCTTTAAATCCAGGCAATTGGCTGATGAAACATTGATTAAAATTAAGATACAATTAATACAAAATGAAATTCACTTTAAAGAAAGGCTTTCTACAAAACAAAACTTAATGAAGTGGTCAAAATCATGTCTGACCCACTCCATGTCTCCCGACATATTGCGCATCTTATGATGTGTAGGGTGTGTGTTACTACTAACACACACACACACACAGGTTTCTGAGAGGGAAAACAGCAGTACATCACTATGAGTCAAGTTACCTTTATTTCTATAGCGCGTTTCACACACAGATGCTCCAAAGCAGCTTCACAGTGATGATAGGAAATTAATTTAGTCTTAGATGAAATGCAAGTGATCGCGCCGGCGCATCCACGATTATTGTCTGCTATATTTGCTTCTTATTTATTAAATCCAGGCATTTGGCTGATGAAATATTGATTAAAATGAAGAAAGTCACTTTAAAGAAAGGCTTTCTACAAAACAAAACTTAATGAAGTAGTCAAAATCATGTCTGATCCACTCCATGTCTCTCGATATATTGCGCATCTTTATGAAGTGTCCTATCTCATGCTGTTCACTTTTCATAATCAACATTGATGACATTAAAAAAATAACAATATTTAAACATAAATATGAAACGCAATACCTTTTCTTAATGACTACAATAAGTACAGTAGCCTAGAGTACAGAGAAATTTCATGTCGGAGCGGTTGTTGTTTTATTTGTAACTCTTTGGCAGATTATACATTTATTTCTATTGCATTACTACAAGTACTGTTGTTACCAATAAAACCGATCTCTGGGGGCCCCAAAGTGCGTGGGCACTTAGAATCGCCTTAACTACAAAACTTTCTGGAGTGTTTTTTGCTCCTGAAGGATGAGCGAATCTATCAGTGGCATCAGCATCAGGTGTTGTTTATTATTACATTAGCATTCATAACAAGACGCTCTTTTGACAAGGCTTGTGAATCGCATGACTGTTTATGAAAGATGTTTGTCCAGTCTTCCTTTTTATCTGCTGATGAGCTGCAGATGCCTGTCAGCGGCGGTGACGCGTGATCAAAGCACCGGCGTCCCAAACGGATAAACTCCCGCGCTCGCACCTCTCCATCCGTGCTTCCCGCGCCACAGAAGGAATAATTACTGTGGCTTTGTACAGCGACACAGACGCGAGAGCTCTTTGCAGTCCGTCGGAGTAGAAGAGAAAAGGGCAGCGGCCCGGAGAAGTAATTAACCAGCGCCGCTTGTCTCACATGGCAGAGTCCATTATGTTCACGTCGGGCCACGGGGAACCACGGACACACAAACCGGCTCCGTGCGCAGATTACAAGTTAAAAGGAAGCATGCAAACACTTTCTCTTCCGTTTGCAATCAACAACACGGCAAAAGCAGCAGCTATTGATCCACAACACACACACACACACGGGTTTCTGAGAGGGAAAACAGCAGTAAATCACTATGAGTGGATACAAATCACAGCAGGAAGGTCTGGATGGGCTCATCGACATTTAATAGAGGCGTTTGCGGCGCTGATGTATTGATATTCCTCAAACATTCTGGACAGAGCTCGTTTTAAAGCCCAAACACAAACTATTAAACTACGCCGATTCATTTAAAGCGTCACCAAATTGAACTGCCAGAATAATGATTTACAGAGATTACTCACTACTCAAAATGTAATCAGCAGGTCGTTATGTCACTGTAATCTTTTCATATTGAACTGTTATTCTGTCTTACATCTATTTACAATGCCGTTCAAAAGTTTGGGATCAGTACAACATAGATCTGCTTCAGAGCAGCTTTACAGTGATGATAGGACATGCATTTTGTTGATTTAGATGAGAAGCTAAAATACGTTTTGGATTGATTCATTTCTGTTGTAAAAACTGACTTCAAAATGTATAAAATATATTGCACAAAATGTAAACAATAATGTAAATATATGATAAGTGTCAATCAAAAAATTAAAAGCGCATTTAAAAAAAAATAACAAGCACGATTTCATCTCTTAAATGTCTTAGTGTGTGTTTTGGTCATATTTTAGACTTTTTAAAATCTAATTTCAGCTTTTTATCTCATAATTAGGATTTTTTAAAATCATAATTTAGATTTTTAAGTCATAATTTTGACTTTAAATCCAAAATTTAGAATTTTTAAAGTCCTAATTTCAAATAATTCATCCCACAATCACTTAGCATGTCATATGTTCAACATTTTATCTTATAATTATGATAATAATTAGTGAGATAAAAATCTTAGTGAGATAAAAAGTTGAAAATACGACACATGCTAGGTCATAATTAAGAGATAAAATGTTGAAAATATGATTTTAAAAGTCCTCATTATTAGATAAAAAGTCAAAAATAGAGCTTCTGAAACATTTCTGATCAACTTTTTTATAAACACTAAGCCGTTTCACTATGATTTTTATAAATGCATCAAGTGTTTGACTATTTTGATGGTGTTAGACATTTAATTATCCTCAATTATCATAATAACCCCCAATTTTGTAATTATACTACTAACCTAAACAGAGAAAGTTGTGTGTGTGTGTGATAAATAATGCATGTAAAAGTTTTTGTGCTTTAGAGGCGGTTCAGATCTTTGTACTGTTTATAGAAATTTTCAGAAGATTGGGGTCGGTACAATATTTCTTCTGCATTTATTTGATTGAACATACAGTACAAATCGTGAAATAATATTATAATTTAAAATCAGTGTTTTCTATGTGAATATATGTTAAAATGTAATTTATTTCTGTGATCAAAGCTGCATTTTTAGCATCATTACTCCAGTTTTCAGAAATCATTATAATATGGAAACGGGATACTCCCCCCCCCCCCCCCAGGATTCTTTGATGAATAGAACTGTCAAAAGATCAACATTTATTTGACATAAAAATCTTTTGTAACTATAAATGTCTTCACAATCAGGACACATGGTTCACTCCGGTGAAACTTGCATTGGCTTTGGGTTTATAATTAATGAATAAAAATGAATAAATGATAATGATAAATATTTAAATGTTAACATTCCTCATTTTGTGCATGCATGCACACAGAGTCAGAGTGAAGCATTGTGTGTGTGTGTTGTGCATGAATTGTTTGTCTGATAACCATGAAAAAACAAATCAAATCAATGTCAAACACCCCAAACCTGACCCTACAAACAATGTTTCCAGGACAATCAAGATCGATCACAATCACAGCAACCATTTGAGATAAAGTTCACACACACACACACACACACACACACACACACACACACACACACACACAGTAGCACTAAAACACATCTCAGTGGTTACCATTTAAACGATACACACATCTACCTAAAGCAACATGAAGGAAATGGAATATAACAATGAAATATGCCTCGACTATTCAAATAAAGAACTGCATAACCCAGACAATACAAGATAAAAGAGTTTGAGCTGCTCAATATTAAACATGAGCTCTTTGATCAGACAGTGAGCGAGCAGGAGGAGAGGATGGCCTGGCAAACGGAGAGGATTTGTACGGCTGAAGACCGTATGAAATATTCATTCAGTAAGTGCAGCCGGATTGAGCCCTGCCTGTGAGAGCGACCTGAGCTGAAGGGAGGAGCGCACACAACACGCATGCTCACAAAATATAGACTGCACTTCACATACAAATACACTTACAGAGTCTTCAGGACTTACCATGACATACACACTAACTGAGAAAACCAGCTGTTTACATCTCGGAGAGCTAAACGACGCCTGATAATGCAAGGCCAGCGCTTTACTGATGATCATTGAGATCTGCATCACTGGACTGGACACACACATGTTGAGTTCAGGAGCAGAGACACAGCGTTCCCGCTCTTGCATCCACCCAAACACGCAGATCTGACAGTAGAGATCCACACGGACGTCATCCTGAAACATGATCTCCTCTCTGGATCCTCACACATCTGGATTCAACATCAACGTCCTCGACTTATGACCATCATTCCATGAATTACTGTAGAAATAATAAACACGCAAACATATAGCAAATATAGGGTATGTTATGAGCATCATAAACGCATCCATAATACTATATTTTTTTACACCAGAAGTCATGCATGAAAAAAACCCAAACCCTCAGTATTGTGTCACGTTTCACTTTAGGAAGGGAGAGAAATGATAAATGAGATCTCATTGATGTCTCATGTTTCTTCTAGGCAGATTTTTGCTGAAGTTTCTCACGTGTCTTCAAAAAAAAACAAAAAAAAGACCCCATAATCTCACATGCAATAGTTTCAGAAGAGATCTCAATAAAGTCTCAAACTGGGCTCAGATTTGACAAGGAGCCAAAAGTCAGACATTCAAAAGTCAGAGATCTCAATATGAACTCAGTAGTTAAAGCCAAAAAAAAAAAAAAAAAAAAACCCGGGCTAAACTGGGGCTAGGGCTGCAACAACTAGTCGATAAAATCGGTAAGGAAAATCATCGACAACAATTCCCATTATCGATTAGTCGGGTCTGCCACCAACTAACACCAGTTGCGCCAAATCACAGCGCTGAATAACGCATTTCTATGGACAAAATGCATCTAAAAATAGTGGAGTGGAAACAGAGTGAGCTGATGCAGGAAAGGTACAAGCGCACAAATCATTATTTTAAGCGTCAAGAGACGGCATTAGTGTTTAACATAGGCCTACCCTGTCATTTGTTTGACAGATGAGTGTGTGCGTCTGCTTCCTCAGCGCAAAACGTTCATTTGACAGGTTATATCCACTGATCTATATAGAGAACAGCAGTTAAATCCTCATCTGTAAATGCTACTAATTCACGCGAGTATTTACATTTTGCATGAAAGCGCATCAGTCTTAGGGCGTTTTCACACCTGAAAGTCCGCACCAAGGTCCGAACCGAAGTTCATGTTTTGATACATTGTATACATTCGGTTAGTTTTGGTTTGGTTTCACATTGCAATCATGCGAGCGCACTAAAGAACTTTACATGACACACTTGCGTCCACTCGTCATCATCTATGCGGGTGAGTGTGAATGAACGGACGCATATCGTTGCCACTATTGAACACTGCGCATTGCTTGACTATTTTCTTTTCGTTACGTTTAAAAGTGGACATTTCAAGCTTTATATACACATATTTCTCATGTTTGTGAGACGAGTAGCTGCTGAGTTTCGGTTTATTTGAGACGTGCTCCAGTTCATGTGTAAAGCATGTGATCGCTCCCGTGATTATTGTCTGCTATAGACTATTTGCTTCTTATTTATTAAATACAGGCAATTATCTGATGAAACATTGATTAAAATTAAGATACAATTTATACAAAACGAAATTCACATTAAAGAAAGGCTTTCTAAGCAAAATCATACAAAATTTCCTTAAAAAACATTTCTGACCTTCTGTCTTCTGACTTATTGCGCATCTTTTCACTTTTCATAATCAATGTAGCCTCTTTTCGTCTGACCAAATTTCGTCTCTGTT
>NC_137097.1:72906109-72998609 GCF_949357685.1 Gobio gobio | reverse complement strand
CGGGTGTCCAACGACATGAGGGTCAGTAATTAATGACAGAATTTTCATTTTTGGGTGAACTAACCCTTTAACTTCTTTTTACAACATCGTTTACACTCGTCTTCTTGTTCTACTTCCTCCAGTGTGCGTGCGGTTGAGTATTGTTGACAACTATGCGTCGCTCAATATACAGTCCTTGCAGAAAAATGTGGCTTTTTTTAGTGATTGTTCCGGGCAAAAATCCTTGATTATGCGGCACGTTTTCTTAAAAAATGCAATGGATTATGCGGGATATTTATGCAATGAAATAGCGGGAACTTGCAAAAACTGCAAAACCTTCTGTAAAAATGAATAAATAAAATATATATTTTTTTAAATGTGTGCTTCCTGTTTTACAGACTAGGCTATACAAAACAGACATCGGGGAAATGGCTGCTCGTGTGTGAAGCAAACGCAACATTTTTCAACTTTCTCCTAAGATATATGTGACTTTTTTTAGCAACGAAAATGCAGGGATTATGAAATCATGCAAGCCCGCATATTTTGGAAATCGGCAATTTATGCGGCATATTTGAAAAAATGCGGCTCCCGCATAAATATGCGAACTTTGGCTGATAATGCATTGAATTCAGCGATCGCATAATCGCGTTTTTCTGGAGGGACTGAATATACGTCACTTACTCCTAGGGCTGTACGATTAATCGAAAAATAACCGAAACCGACATTCAGAACCTCTAACCGACGTATTTTTCCCATGTCGGTTATTTCGGTTTTCACGTGACTCCGCCCCGTCAGTCACATCAAGTGAAGTTTGCAGCCACACACAGAGATGCAGGAGCAGTTATCTGTGTTTATAGATGCCCAGAATCACTATAGTAGCTGCATGTTTTACACAGTTTATACAGGTCAGTTAATCGCTGTTCTTATAGCCTACGCGCTGACTAGGGTTGGGAATCGTGAGAAATTTTCCGGTTCCGGTTTCGGTTCCGCCTAACGATTCCGGTTCCGATTCCGGTTCCATTAAAATTATTACACAAATAGTGGTAAAGGAAAAAGGCACAATACGCAACTCAAACAATCCATTTTGTGTTTATTACTTGCTCTAAAATTAATTTACAGGTTGGCAATGTCAAAAAAGTCCTGTACTGTACATATATTACAGTATTAATTAAGCCATTCTTGCAACACATTGTTTTTCAAATGAACACCTCTGAAATTGTCTTATTACATTTTATCTCTATGTCTCTGAATAAAACCAAGTTATAAATTATATTTATTAGTTATATTTATTAATTAGTTGTATATTAATTTAATAGTAATTCAGTTATTCAGTGAACTTGTAAATAATAAATTGCAATTCAGCATTACAAAGGTAATTGTGCCTAAACTCTTACCTAAACCATGGTGACTCAACGGTTGACATACATATATATATATATATATATATATATATATATATATATATATATACATATATATATATATATATATATATATATATATATATATATATATATATATATATATATATATATATATATATATATATATATATATATATATATATATATATATATATATAGGCCTTACACTATAAATCTGGTATAAGCCCTGTGGCACTTTGTGCTGTAGCAAATGTTTTGTCAAATTGCTAGTGCAGCCTCCTTTGCATGTTATTAACTTTTCACATTTTGCTTCATTATCATTCATTCTTTGGAAATGAATCCATACTTGTGACTTTCTCTTCGCCATGCTGGTGGTCAACGAGAAAATATCTGACGCAAAACCGTAAATGTGTAGCGCGAGGGCTTTCAGTGCTGAACTGCGTTGCACTCCTGGAAGCGGCAGGCAACGTAATTAATATTCATGATGAGGTGAGCCAGGGTTGCCAGGTTTTCACAACAAAACCCGCACAATTGCACAATCGCTTCAACCCGCGGACATGAAACACAGCCCGCGGCAACAGTGGAAAACGGGAAAGCGGGAAAACCACGGACTTGGCAACACTGGCTGTCACTCGCTATGAAAGGATACGCTTCCAGCGCTTCGCACACACATTGGACCAGAACCGTTTTCGGAACCGAAACTTAGGAATTTCGCGCGGTTCTGGTATTTTTCAAAAATCAGTTTCGGTTCTGAATAAGAACCGGTTCTCGGTTCCCAACCCTAGCGCTGACACACACACACACACACACACACACACACAGACGGCGCGCGCAAGCCCCGAAGCCGCTTTCACTTTTGTGCTCATAAAGTTTGTCAAGTACATGCGTTTAAAGGCTTGCCAGTTTCAACATTTATAGCGATTGTGCACTATTCAAAAATAACAATACGGAAAACTTCTCCGTTCAGTGCTCAGCTTCTTTCTGTGGCACAGAGCCGAGCCGTGTCGCGTCTCTGACGACACGCGCGCCCTGAAGACAGACCTCTTTCACCTGTCCTCACAAAGCTTTGTCATTTGTATGTGGTTTAAGCCCTGCCAGTTTGAACATTAAAGCGAGTTTAGACCATCAGATGTGTATTATGTTGAACTAATGCATGATATATTGTGACAAACGAACCCTCAGACAGAAGCTCACACATCACGCGAAGATCGCGCGCAGAAACGCAGTCTCAACGCTGTCCTGTGACTAAAGTAAAGTCACTAAAGTAGCTTAGAAACTCAACCTTTAGGCGTACATTTTAATACCTTTTGAAGTACAAACCACAGCTTCATAATGAATAGAGACAGTAAGAGTAATTCACACAATCACTCTCTCATTAATGCATTCAGATAAATGTAATGTAGGCCTATGTGCTAATGTATCTGTATCTGATGTACAACAAGCAGAAATCTGCCCCATAGACAACAACTGCTGAAAGTGAACCGTTTCCTTCAAGTATTTTAAAATCACAAAGAAATGCACTTTTTCATTAGAAAAAAAAATCCACCTGTTCTATATATAAATATGTAGAACATATTTACAGTACAAACCTTATCAGTGAACTTACTCAAAAACCTTGTGAGGGCAAAAAAAAAAAAAAAAAAGCAAAATAATCGTTCATTAATCATAATCGAGTTAAAATGTTCAATTAATCGAGGTTTTTATTTTTGGGCAAATCGTTACAGCCCTACTTACTCCGTCGCTCTGATTGGTTGTAGGTCTATCCAATCGAGTGCAGAGGCATTTTCTTTCCTGGTTGAGTTGAAACACACCCCATAATCACAGGCCAATGGAGCAGATCAGACTCTGACTAGAATCTGAGTATGATGACGACAGGCTATGATATCTAAAAAATGCTTTAGAAAAGTGTCTCGGGACGAGTACCAAAACAAACTTGTAGCCAATCAGCAGTAAGGGGCGTGTCTACTAATGACGGGGAGAAGAGAGACGGACACAGGACGGACATTAGCGACAGAAAGAGAGAGAGATGGCAGATAAAAAACAAGTCTGGAACAAAAGAAGGCTTACAATCAGCTTTCCAGCGCTGGAGAGAACTCAAGGAGCGAGCGCTGCTTTATTTCTTCTCCATAGGCGAGTAACACTGTTTTTTTTTTATCTGAGAGCAATAGTAAAGGTGAACGCATATACGAACAAGTTCTCCGTTTAGTAAACACGCAATTCTGACTTTATACACGCAATTCTGACTTTATACACGCAATTCTGACTTTATATACGCAATTCTGACTTTATGCACACAATTCTGACTTTATACACGCAATTCTGACTTTATATACGCAATTCTGACTTTATATCACACAATTCTGACTTTATATCACAATTCAAATCTGACTATCACACAATTCTGACTTTATACACGCAATTCTGACTTTACACATGCAATTCTGACTTTACACATGCAATTCTGACTTTACACATGCAATTCTGACTTTATATCACAATTCAAATCTGACTATCACACAATTCTGACTTTATACACGCAATTCTGACTTTACACATGCAATTCTGACTTTACACATGCAATTCTGACTTTATATCACAATTCAAATCTGACTATCTCACAATTCAAATCTGACTATCACACAATTCAAATCTGACTATCACACAAATCTGACTATCTCACAATTCAAATCTGACTATCACACAATTCAAATCTGACTATCACACAATTCTGACTATATCACAATTCAAATCTGATTATCACACAAATCAAATCTGACTATCACACAATTCTGACTTTATACACGCAATTCTGACTTTATATACGCAATTCTGACTTTATATACGCAATTCTGACTTTATATACGCAATTCTGACTTTATATACGCAATTCTGACTTTATACACGCAATTCTGACTTTATGCACGCAATTCTGACTTTACGCACGCAATTCTGACTTTACGCACGCAATTCTGACTTTATATACGCAATTCTGACTTTATACACGCAATTCTGACTTTATATACGCAATTCTGACTTTATACACGCAAATCTGACTTTATACACGCAATTCTGACTTTATATACGCAATTCTGACTTTATACACGCAATTCTGACTTTATATACGCAATTCTGACTATATGCACGCAATTCTGACTTTACACACGCAATTCTGACTTTATATACGCAATTCTGACTTTATATACGCAATTCTGACTTTACGCACGCAATTCTGACTTTACACACGCAATTCTGACTTTATATACGCAATTCTGACTTTATACACGCAATTCTGACTTTATATACGCAATTCTGACTTTATACACGCAATTCTGACTTTATATACGCAATTCTGACTTTATATACGCAATTCTGACTTTATACGCGCAAATCTGACTTTATACACGCAATTCTGACTGTATATACGCAATTCTGACTTTATATACGCAATTCTGACTTTATACACGCAATTCTGACTTTATACACGCAAATCTGACTTTATACACGCAATTCTGACTATTTACGCAATTCTGACTTTATATACGCAATTCTGACTTTATACACGCAATTCTGACTTTATATACGCAATTCTGACTTTACACACGCAATTCTGACTTTATATACGCAATTCTGACTTTATACACGCAAATCTGACTTTATACACGCAATTCTGACTATTTACGCAATTCTGACTTTATATACGCAATTCTGACTTTACACACGCAATTCTGACTTTATATACGCAATTCTGACTTTACGCACGGAATTCTGACTTTACACACGCAATTCTGACTTTATATACGCAATTCTGACTTTATACACGCAATTCTGACTTTATATACGCAATTCTGACTTTATATACGCAATTCTGACTTTATATACGCAATTCTGACTTTATACACGCAAATCTGACTTTATACACACAATTATGACTTTATATACGCAATTCTGACTTTATATACGCAATTCTGACTTTATATACACAATTCTGACATTATACACGCAATTCTGACTTTATATACGCAATTCTGACTTTATATACACAATTCTGACATTATACACGCAATTCTGACATTCTTTATTCTTTATGGAAGCGCCAGTAAAGAACCTTGTGTTTTAAAAAAAAAAGCAAAGCAAACATAAAAACGGCAGAGAAAAGAGAAACACAGAAGATTGACTGACTTCATAAACACAAAGGTAGTAATATGAGCTGTATGTTGGGATCAATACACACACACACACACACACACACACACACACAGTAAGTATTGGAGCTGACACACATTTACCTGGATAAAGAGCCGTAACCTGATCTCAGTCTCATCCCCCTGACAGACTGTCTCATGCGCTTCTCTCTCTGTGGAGATCGGACAGCACACGGACAGCAGAAGTGAATTACACTGAGATCCTTATTAAGACGTCCGCCAGTAAAACACAAAGAGCTGGACTCGACCCAAAGCCTGGACGCATCACTTCCTGTGAGCGCGTTTGACTTCGGCCAGTGGACTGACACACAGAGAAAGAGAGAGTGAAGAGCCGAACTCAATAATCTGCTTAAACTGCGGATCGGCTCCAAATCCTGCCCACTTCCTTAAACTAGATCTCACAGAGGCAGGATTTATCCAGCATGCCTTACGCTACGATACCGGCTACAGGATCAGCAGAGGCTGGGAATATTCAGCATTATTATTATTATTATTACTCTATTTATTACATTAACACAAGTACATATATTAATAATAGTACAATAAATGATAAATGCTACATGTAATATAAATAATTAAAATAAAAATATCACATATATAATAAATCATTTATATTGATAAAATATTTAATAAATTAATAAAATATATTGTTAAAATTATTTATCTATAATAATACATTTACCAATCAAATTGCGATCAAATTTACCACAATAAAATTGCAAAACTGTTTATATAGAACATATCATTTAATATAAATAATCATATTAAATGATATGTTCAATATAAACAATTTTGCAGTTTTATTGTGGTTCAATTCTAGATTCTTAATTTTCACACAAAAAACTACATTAAATTGAGATAAACGATAAAATACGTACGCAAAAATATATAAAATAAAATATTAATAATATAAAATATATGTATTATTATAAATAATAATATATGACCGAACACTAAACTATTTTAAACAACATTAAAAATAAACATAATAAAATATCAACTATTACTAAACATGTTGCATAAAATGCCTGAAAAGTTTACTATATAAATATAAAGAAAAAAAATATTAATAATATAAAATATGTATTATTATAAATAATAATAAAACATGTCAACACACTAAACTATTATAAACAACATTAAAAATAAACATAATCAAATCTGAAATATTACTAAACATTCAAATGTTAAATAAAAGGCCTGAACATTTTACTATAAATATATAAAAATAAAAGTAATAAATAATACAATATCATAAAAACATTAAAAATAAACATAAAATCTAAAATATTACTAAAAATTCAAATGTTGCATAAAATGCATGAAAATGTTACTATATAAATATAAAAATAAAATATGAATATAAAATATATATTATTATAAATAATAATAAAATAAAACCTGTCCAAACAATAATAATAAAATATTATTAAAATAAAAATATTAATAAAAAAAAATTATAAATATAAAAAAATACATCTAAACTATTACTAAACATTAAAATGTTACATTAAAGGCCTGAAAATAGTATTATAAATATATAAAATAAAATATTATAAAACAACAAAAAAATTATAACGATTAAATTATAAAATATTGGAAATATATATATATATATATATATATATATATATATATATATATATATATATATATATATATATATATATATATATATATATATATATATATATATATATATATATATATATATATATATATATATATATATATATATATATAAAATACTATTTGTATATTCAATATTTTATGTATTTTTAATATTTATATTAAATTATTTATGGATAATATGTTTATAAAAAATATAATTATAACAAATATATTAAATAATGTGTTATATATAAAAATAAGTTGCATCTTAATTTCTACAATTTCAATGTGGACTTTCACAGGAAAAAAACAAAAACAAATTAAGTTGATACAGCAAAATAATAATATACGATTAACATAAAAAGCAACATTAACATGTTACTAAAGCTGGTCTTACAAAAGCTCATGATCCTGTCAGGAAGAGGCGTTTCACATCTGGTTTGATTTGGGAGATTGGAAGGAAAATGAGCCTGAATCCATTTTAAAACGACTGAAACTTAGATTGTGCTTCACTGACAGTGTGTGTTAGTGGTGTCGTGATCACTTCACCACCTCAGTGTGAGAATATATCCACAATAAATCAACCCAACAGTTTCAGGTTTGCCCGAGCCTTGAGCTGTGATTGGCCACTTCACCTGTCAGTCAAACGCTCTATGTGGACTTAGCACGAGATGGAGTTGGCCTGTGAGTAGTTGAGTGTCCTGAGATGGCCGGCGGGTTTGCTGAATGACTGATGCTTCTTTAGCAGCAGCGTAAAGGATGAGCGTTTAAAGACATTGCTCTGCGCATCTGATGGAAATGAAATTAAACTTCAGAACGCGAGACAAGGCGATCACGCCGTGGTCATTAATAAAGCGAGGAGGTGAAGACTGATACAGCACGGCTCATAAATCACCGGCGATTTATGAGCACATGCGTCTCACGGCTGTCTGTCATTTACCGTTTTCTGTCAGCCCTGAACTGCCCGAAGAGATGAGAAACACAAGTCCTGATCGTGGGACTGTCAGTGACCCGTAAAGAGACGTTTCGGCTGAAGACGTGATGGGACACGGCCCTCTGTCTCCCTGATGGACATTCCCAACAATCATTGCAGATCAGTGTGTGAACATCTACAGATGAAGAAGACCAATAAACCAGTGGAGAAGGGCAAGGGAAAATAAGCAAAAGAGTCAAAAATTAAATAAATAATGGGAAAAAGAGTAAGTAAATAAATTATAACATTTTTTTAAAAATAATATAATACATTTATTTTATATTTAATATTTTTTTGTTGTCTACCTGTACCCTAAGTAACATTTATAAATAAGTAAAAAATATATAAAATGGTTGAATAAATAAATAAATAATAATACAAATAAATGAATGAAATAGTCAATAAATAATAAAAAACAAAATAAGTAAATACATGATAAAAAGTAAAAAAAATACTACTAATAAAAAGTAAAATAAATAAATACATTTATATATATTTTAATATTTATTTGTCTACCTTTTTATTTATTCATTTTCTTATTCATTTGTTTTACTTATACATAAATAAGTAACATTTATAAATAAGTAAAAAATATATATAAAATAGTTGAATAAATAAATAATAATAAAAATAAATGAATAAAATAGTCAAAAGTCAATAAATAATAAAAAACAAAATAAGTAAATACATGATACAGTTAAAACAATACTAATAATAAAAAGTAAAATAAATAAATACATTTATATATATTTTAATATTTATTTGTCTACCTTTTTATTAATTCATTTTCTCATTGTGCTTATTTATAAATGTTACTTATTTATTTATTTATAAGTAAAACCAATAAATAATGAAGTAAAATAAATAAGTAAAAAATATATAAAATGGTCAAATAAATAAATAATAATAACAATTAATAATAATAATAAATAAATAAATTAGTCAAAAGTCAATAAATAATAAAAACTACATAAGTAAATGCATGAAAAAAGTAAAAAAAATACTACTAATAAAAAGTAAAATAAATAAATACATTTATTTATATTTTAATATTTATTTGTCTACCTTTTTATTTATTTATTTTCTTATTGTGCTTAACTATTTTACCTCATCATTTATTTGTTTTATTTATACATAAATAAGTAACATTTATAAATAAGTAAAACATAAATAAAATGGTCAAATAAATTAATAAATAAATAATAAAAATAAATAATAAAAAACTAAATAAAGTACATATATGATAAAAAGTAAAATAGTAATAATCATAATAATAATAAAAAGTACAATAAATAAATACATTTATTTATATTTTCTAATTTATTTGTTGTCTACCTTTTTATTTATTCATTTTCTTTTTATTTAACGTCATTCTTTATTTGTTTTACTTATAAATAAATAAGTAACATTTATAAATAAGTAAAATGTAAAATAAATAAATAAATAATAACAATTAATAATAAATAAATAAATACATTAGTAAAATAGTCAAAAGTCAATAAATAATAAAAAAAACTAAATAAGTAAATAAATGATAAAAAGTAAAAAAGTAATTAACATTTTATTATTTATTTGTTTTCTACCTTTTTTATTTATTTATTTAACTTATTTTACTTAATTAATATGTATTTATTTACTTATTAATTAATAAATGAATAATAAAAAGTTTATTTTATCAATTTATTTATTCTTTTTTTTCAATCTTGTTCTTTGTCTTATTTTACTTTATCATCACTTATTTTAAGTGAAATTAAATAAAAAATTGTATTTAGTAAAACAGGTAAAATACATACATGGTTGCAAAGCATTTTCTACACTGACAGTGAGTAAAAACCATAGAAAACAACTGTATGTAAACCACACACACACACACACACACACACACACACACACACACACACTCGTGCGATTGGATTTTCACCCTTGAAATGTAAGCGCATCAGAAGAACCTGCTGGAACAGCCTGTGATTTACACAGTGATTTTCTAGCTGCTTGTGTCTCTCTCACACACACACACACACACACACACACACACACACACACACACACACACACACACATAGAGAGTTAATTAGAGGAGCAGCAGCGACGGTAATCAGCAGAAAGACCGACAGAGAAAAGACTGTAAGAGTGTGGAGGAATTTATTACAGCGAGAGAGAGAATGAGTATTACACTGACACACACACACACACACACACACATAATTTACAGCGATGAAGCGGCTGCACAGATAAATTAGGCCTTTGTGTTAAACAAAAACAGCCTGTAAGAGGATTTGCTCTGACCAACCAAAGCATCCTGGTGCAAATGTAGCTGAAATTGTTTCCCCAAGCATAAACACATAAGAGTCACATGATCAATCACACTCATTTACTCGCATTTAACACGCCGCCAAGAAATCGAGAACAGAGTGTTCAACGATGAGCCTGTGCGTAAGAGACAAGACGGTTAAAGCTGAAGCTCTTTAGATCATCTCAAATCATACCCGAGAACATGATCAGCGGGTTTTGTTCATGCAGATCCACATCAAACACGGACACATTCTCACATGTTGCAACCAATGCAAGCATGTTCACTCGCGCTCTCAGCCTGTTACAGAGAGAGAGAGAGAGAGAGAGAGAGAGAGAGAGAGAGAGATGGAGAGATGGAGAGATGGAGAGATGGAGAGATGGAATCTATTTCAAGCCCTGCTTCATTTGATTCGGTCAGTGATGCAGAACCAGGAGGACTCTAGATCCACTGATGTTCAACAGCGGAGCGTCTCTAACTGGACATACTGACCACACACACACACACACACACACACACACACACACACACACACACACACACACACACACACACACACACACACACACACACACACAGAGAGAGAGAGAGAGAGAGGGGAAAACGATTTTGCTGAGTGTTTACTTTCTTACAGCTGATCGTTTATCATGCATTTATTTTGCATTTTCCACAATTGCTCCAATGCTTCAGTGCACACCGGGACGATTATCGCGTTTTTCGACGCGTCTTTGTGTTGTTCACCCCCAAGCGATTTTCACTGCCGATGCGCCGAGTGAGCGTGCAAATTCAGTAGATGGCGCTCCCGGGACACAAGGTGGCGCTGCACCACTTTACGCTTCTGACACTCGCTTGTCAAATGTTAAATCTTGCAATTCTGACTTTTTTTCTAGCGAATTCAAGTCTATATCTTGCAATTCTGACTTTTTTTTCTCGCAATTCTGACTTTTTTCCTCACAATTTCAAGTTTACATCTCGCAATTCTGACTTTTTTCTCTCATAGTTTAGACATTTCTCGCAATTCAGACTTTTTTTCTCATAATTCTGACTTTTTTCCTCGCAATTTCAAGTTTACATCTCGCAAGTAAAATGTATTTCTCGTAATTCTGACATCTCACAATTGCGAGTTTATATCTCGTAATTCGGACTTTTTTCCTCGCAATTTCAAGTTTACATCTCGCAATTAAAATGTATTTCTCGTAAATTCAGACCTCTCTCACAATTGCAAGTTTATATTTAGCAATTCTGACTTTTTTTTCTCATAATTCTGACTTTTTTCCTCGCAATTTCAAGTTTACATCTCGCAATTCTGACTTTTTTCTCTCGTAATTTAGACTTTTCTCGCAATTCTGACTTTTTTTCTAGCTAATTCAAGTCTATATCTTGCAATTCTGACCTTTTTTCCTCGCAATTCTGACTTTTTTCCTCACAATTTCAAGTTTACATCTCGCAATTCTGACTTTTTTCTCTCATAGTTTAGACATTTCTCGCAATTCAGACTTTTTTTCTCATAATTCTGACTTTTTTCCTCGCAATTTCAAGTTTACATCTCGCAATTAAAATGTATTTCTCGTAATTCTGACATCTCACAATTGGGAGTTTATATCTTGTAATTCGGACTTTTTTCCTCGCAATTTCAAGTTTACATCTCGCAATTAAAATGTATTTCTCGTAAATTCAGACCTCTCTCACAATTGCGAGTTTATATTTAGCAATTCTGACTTTTTTTTCTCATAATTCTGACTTTTTTCCTCGCAATTTCAAGTTTACATCTCGCAATTCTGACTTTTTTCTCTCATAATTTAGACTTTTCTCGCAATTCTGACTTTTTTTCTAGCTAATTCAAGTCTATATCTTGCAATTCTGACCTTTTTTCCTCGCAATTCTAACTTTTTTCCTCACAATTTCAAGTTTACATCTCGCAATTCTGACTTTTTTCTCTCATAATTTAGACTTTTCTCGCAATTGCGAGTTTATATCTCGCAATTCTGACTTTTTTTCTCGTAATTCTGACTTTTTTCCTCGCAATTTCAAGTTTACATCTCGCAATTAAAATGTATTTCTCGTAATTCGGACCTCTCTCACAATTGCGAGTTTATATTTAGCAATTCTGACTTTTTTTCTCGTAATTCTGACTTTTTTTCTAGCGAATTCAAGTCTATATCTTGCAATTCTGACTTTTTTTCCTCGCAATTCTGACTTTTTTTCTAGCGAATTCAAGTCTATATCTTGCAATTCTGACTTTTTTTCCTCGCAATTCTGATTTTTTTCCTCACAATTTCAAGTTTACATCTCGCAATTCTGACTTTTTTCTCTCATAATTTAGACTTTTCTCGCAATTGCGAGTTTATATCTCGCAATTCTGACTTTTTTTCTCGTAATTCTGACTTTTTTCCTCGCAATTTCAAGTTTACATCTCACAATTAAAATGTATTTCTCGTAATTCTGACCTCTCAAAATTGCGAGTTTATATCTCGCAATTCTGACTTTTTTTCTTGTAATTCTGACTTACTTCTTACTTACTTCCTCTTCGTCGTATCAATGTGTCTTACTCGGCAAGACCGCTTTGTGCTAGAGCGCCATAAATGTAAATGTAATAAATGTAACATGTTCTGGATTAATTTTCCCCAGGTTTTTTTTTTTTTTCTTGAAAATTGTATTTGAATGTGCGGCAACTATAGTATATATGTTGTATTCAATAGTTGCCGCTTGGACTTTTGACTTTATATACTAAAAACTATAGATCTGTTGTAAGGTTTGTTTTCTTTGGATGATTCTAGAGACCTTCATGATTATGTAGATGTGCATATATATGTCAACAAAAAATACTTATTAGTAACATGAATATAGCCTTTCTTTGGGAGGGTTGGCCTTCGCTATGCTTCTTGGAAGTAGGGGTAGGAAGTTGGCAGCTTCATGTGAAAGAAGTTAATACTTTTTTTTCTTCTTGATATCCTTTTTCCTATTTGGTTGTTTGCCACTATAGTTGCCGGTGGGCTTAAATGGGTTAAGAAACAAACATGTAATCAGTCAGCGCTGAAATGTGCCACTCAAACGCTTCAGATCAGACTGAAATGATTACGGATCTGCACACAAACAGCACAAGCTTTACCATGTTATACTCCTATCACTAGTTCTTCTGCTGAAAGTTTAGGCCCCGATAGCAAAAACACAGTGATAAGCAGTAGTATTTAAATCAATATTTAATGTGCTAAAAAATAAAACTAGACTTAAAAGGGAACCCCATTGAATGATGACTCGGATGAATCATTTTCTTGACTGGTCAGCTGAAAATGAACTGTCCAAATGAATCAAAGTATTCAGATTTCCACAGAGTCACACGTCACTACTTACTAAAAAAGCAAAGTCACATTTCTCAAATCCAAATCCTCCTCAACAACCTGAGGATGCAAGAATCAGTTTGACATATGCCGAGCTTTATACTCTGCGAAACACACACTTCACCAGCTGTATGCAAGCGCTGATTTATTTCACACCAACACAAGACAACTGTGTTCTGTAACATCCACTTCACCAATTATCCCATAGTACTGCATGCGTCTCACTTCTGTCTGCGTTACAATCCCGTCACATTCGTGAACTGTATCAATAATTCAGCAGTACATACTGCAGCAAACAGGGCCGTGTGTTTGAATATGAAATCAATTAAGTGCACAAACACACTCACTCATAAACACGCAGGCTCATGAATAATATGTCCTGCTCTCCGGAGGATCGTTTGCCCTGGATTCTTCACAGGGTGACTTGACGCAAGCCGACCATGTGCCAGCATTGTGTGTGTGTGTGTGTGTGTGTGTGTGTGTGGACAGATGGGGGAGGAGATGCTTCTCCTGCTGTCTCAGAGTGATTTAAAAGCAGGAAGAAAGCACTCATCTCATTTATCGCTCTCGTGTCTCAGTACTGTATCACTACAGCAGAACTCACATACATGCGCAACGAAACATGCACTCGTGTCAAAATGTTGGCTGGTAAAAACAATATGATATCATACATCTATATATGTATATGTTCATACTAAAGCACTAATTTACAATTGTACATGTGAATCTGTCAAATCAAACATTATCGTACTATAATATATCGCAGAAAAGATAAATAATTGTAATACTTAAGAATCCCAGTACAGAAAATGTCCATTATCTACTTAAATATTGACAACTTAAAAATGAAATGCTTATATTGGTTGATACAGAAATGCATAAAGCAATATCTCAAGCTTTGCTAATACAATACTGATATGTAGAAACCGATATCTCAAGCTTTGCTAATAAAATACTGATTTGTAGAAACCGATATATCAAGCAATGCTGATAAAATACTGATATATAGAAACCGATGTCTCAAGCTTTGCTAATAAAATACTGATACGTAGAAACCGATATCTCAAGCTTTGCTAATAAAATACTGATATGTAGAAACCGATAACTCAAGCTTTGCTAATACAATACTGATATGTAGGAACCGATATATCAAGCAATGCTGATGAAATACTGATATGTAGAAACGGATATATCAAGCAATGCTGATAAAATACTGATATGTAGAAACGGATATATCAAGCAATGCTGATAAAATACTGATATGTAGAAACCGATATATCAAGCAATGCTGATAAAATACTGATATGTAGAAACCGATATATCAAGCAATGCTGATAAAATACTGATATGTAGAAACCAATATCTCAAGCAATGCTAATAAAATACTGATATGTAGAAACCGATATCTCAAGTAATGCTAATAAAATACTGATAAGTAGAAACTGATGTCTCAAGCTTTGCTAATAAAATACTGATATGTAGAAACCGATATATCAAGCAATGCTGATAAAATACTGATATGTAGAAACCGATATCTCAAGCAATGCTGATAAAATACTGATATGTAGAAACCGATATCTCAAGCAATGCTAATAAAATACTGATATGTAGAAACCGATATCTCAAGCAATGCTGATAAAACACTGATATGTAGAAACCGATATCTCAAGCATTGCTAATAAAATACTGATATGTAGAAACCGATATATCCAAACATTGCTAATAAAATACTGATATGTAGAAACTGTATCTCTAGCATTGCTAATAAAACACTGATATGTAGAAACCGATATATCCAAGCATTGCTAATAAAATACTGATATGTAGAAACTGTATCTCAAGCATTGCTAATAAAATACTGATATGTAGAAACTGTATCTCAAGCATTGCTAATAAAACACTGATATGTAGAAACTGATATCTCAAGAAATGCTAATAAATTACTGATATATAGAAAACGATATCTCAAGCAATGCTAATAAAATACTGATATGTAGAAACCGATATATCCAAGCATTGCTAATAAAATACTGATATGTAGAAACCGATATATCCAAGCATTGCTAATAAAATACTGATATGTAGAAACCGATATATCCAAGCATTGCTAATAAAATACTGATATGAAGAAACCAATATCTCAAGCAATGCTAATGAAATACTGATATGTAGAAACCGATATCTCAAGCAATGCTGATAAAACACTGATATGTAGAAACCGATATCTCAAGCGTTGCTAATAAAATACTGATATGTAGAAACCGATATCTCAAGCAATGCTGATAAAACACTGATATGTAGAAACCGATATATCGAAGCATTGCTAATAAAATACTGATATGTAGAAACCGATATATCCAAACATTGCTAATAAAATACTGATATGCATAAACCGATATCTCAAGCAATGCTAATAAAATACTGATATGTAGAAACCGATATCTCAAGCAATGCTGATAAAACACTGATATGTAGAAACCGATATATCGAAGCATTGCTAATAAAATACTGATATGTAGAAACCGATATATCCAAACATTGCTAATAAAATACTGATATGTAGAAACTGTATCTCTAGCATTGCTAATAAAACACTGATATGTAGAAACCGATATATCCAAGCATTGCTAATAAAATACTGATTGCTAATCAAAATAAAACATTATAAAAACAAAACCATGTGCACTAAACTAATCTAATGTCTAATTCAACAAAGTCAATTAAGAAAATCGATTAAGTGATCTAACACAAGCAGCTCCTGAATAATTCATGAGAGTATCTGCATATGCTAATATTGGTGTGATGATGATGAGATAAAATTAGAAACAGCTTTCCATCTGACACATGCATGTCAAATATATATATAGTTTGAATCTATAAATGAAAACATTCTAATGCCCAACAATACTAGATACACACGACCAATTCATATGAACAATAAATTGTCAAAAAGACATTTATAATATATAGCATATAAGATTAAAACATGCTAAAGGGAATGTATTTACTTATTGGTGTAAAAAATAGTAGCATTGATATTATTTGCCCACAATATCGGCCGGTTTTCACCTGATATAGGGGAAAATATATTGATATCAATAGTGCAAAGCAAATATGCGCCAATATGGTCACTAACACATGACGCATCTTTAATAAAATCTTCTAAAACAAAACCCCGCTGACTGTAACATCCATTGAAGAATCTAATGACTTATTCTACAAAGTAATTGAAGTTAATTAAAAAACAGTGTTTAGTAATTTAACAGGGAAAAGTCACGGAAATCCTGAATGATTCATGAGAGTATCTGCATAATATTGCATAAAAATCTGCATAAGTTTGCTAATTATGACCTAAAATGAATGACAGATTTGTGTTGCGAGCACATCCCAAACAGTTCTTCCGTTTGAAAGCAACATTCCCAGAATTAATTCACAACTCTAAACTACGACACTAGATACAAACACACTCTTACAAATAAAGGTTGGACTGATACAATTATAAAATGTTCTTCGCATTAAGAGAGAAAAATGGTTCTTTGGGGAACCAAAAACCTTTAAGAGTTACAAAACGACCATAAAAGAAAGTCAATCAGCACTTGAGTCTAAACGGGAGAGCGGATGAGGAATAAAAGCATGGAAAAGTGGAATAAAAGCGGCGAGATGACCCCGAACAGAGAAGGGGTCAGAGGTCAGGATGAAAGAAAAGCATGTTCATTCACTCGCGAAGGAATGAAAAACGAGAAAGGAGTGTGTAAACGCGAAGGCAACCCTACCTCGGACAAGTAGAGGAACGCAGGCGGCATCATCCCGGAGCCGGACAGCAGCACGCATGCAGAGTTTGCCATGGAGCTCAAAGAGGAAGATTTCCACATTTAACCACAGACAGGCACACACTGCTGTCTCTCTCTCTCTCTCTATCTGTCTGTCTCTCGGTCCTGCTGTATGAGCACAATGCCGCTGCGCTGGTCTGAGCTCAACACGGCTTCCTTCGCTCGCTCTCTGTTTACTCTGCACACAATAAAGATCACTTAAACATCCACATGCAGAGGTGGGAGGTGCATGAGAGCTGCGCGCGCGTGTGTGTGTGTGTGTGTGTGTGTGTGTGTGTGTGTGTGTGTGTGTGTGTGAGCATGTGTGATCGTATAGCAGCGCTGCATGTGTGCTTTAATTGCCCACGACCCCCTTTAGAGCCCAACACTCACAAAAGACCCCTGAAAGCACACTCAAGGACACACACACACACACACACACACACACATAAATGAGGACATGCTACAGACTTCTGCTGCTTTTAAAGCTAATTATAGTCACTACACATCCTTAACATGACATTCATCATCATTTAGCTGATGCTCCGATCCAAAACAACTAAAATAAAAATAGAATAATACGAGCGGAAACCATTCATTCACCAATGCGCAAGAGACTAATCAGCGATTACACCTAAAAGCATACATTAAATACAGCGTTTTCACAGTGATGTCATTGAAGAACCATTTTTGGTTCCCTTTCAAGTCAACGGTTCTTAAAAAAAACCCTTTTCTCTTAGTGTGAAGAACTGTTTTATTAAGAATCTTTTGTGGAATGGGATGATGTTAAAAATTATTTATGTTCCATCAATAATGAGCCTCAATTTGTAAGAGTGTATTTTTACTTAACCTATCAATTATTTTTGAATGGACGCTTATTTCTGCCCCTGAATAAAAAAAAATAACACTTTTTTTATATAAACTCTCAATTCACCCTTCGCCAGGAGTTTGATTGACAGGCGATCTGACCAATCATAATCCGTCATTCGCCGAATCCGCCATTTTTGTCCGACAAAGCAGTCAAGAGAGTTTGTAGATTAACGTCGGTGGACTTGAACTTGTAAAACGGTGTGTACTGACGTCTTTCCGCGGTTGAAACTGTTCATTTTCATGTTTATGTGATACTATAAATGAACTAGAAGGAAGATATGATCGGTTCACGAGCAGCTTTAACTGAGGCGCTACAGCGATCATCACACATTAAAGAGCCAAAAAACACTATTTATTGTTTACATTTCTTTAAAAATTACAATATTTTAGAGTTGAGACTGTTTCATATTAAAAGTAGCCTGCTCTGTCCAGTCTGTCAGTGCGTTGTCAGTATCCTCTTTGCTCTACGATGTGTTTTTCACTGCGTGAGAACGTGTGTGTGGTGTAAGAGCGCGGCTTGTCGGACATAGCAACAGTAACTAAAGGGGGCGGGTCTTTGCAAACGGTCAATTGTGTTGTAATATTTTTTTCCCTCTCAATTGAGTTAATATCTCGCAATTTGAATTTTTTTCTCGCAGTTAACCTCTCTGAGAAACGGCAGAATTACCTTTTTTTTTTTTTTTTTTCGTAATTCTTACTTTTTTCATGTGATTTCAAGTTTATATCTCGCAATTCAGATTTTTTTCTCGTAATTCGGACTTTTTTCCTCGCAATTTCAAGATTAAATCTCGCAATAAATTTTTTTTCTCGTAATTCGGACCTTTCTTACAATTGCGAGTTTATTTCTCGCAATTCTGACTTTTTTTCTCGTAATTCTGACTTCTCTCACAATTGCGAGTTTATATCTCGCAATAAAAATGTACTTCTCGCAATTCTGACCTCTCTCACAATTGCAAGTTTATATCTAGCAATTCGGACTTTTTTTTCTCGTAATTCTGACTTTTCTCACAATTGCGAGTTTATATTTTGCAATTCTGACTTTTTTTTCTCGTAATTCTGACTTTTTTCGAGCAAATTCAAGTCTACATCTCGCAAATCGGACTTTTTTTCTCGTAATTCTGACTTTTTTCTCGCAATTGCGAATTCATATCTCGCCATTCTTATTTATTTCTTGCAATTCTTACTTTTTCCTCTCAATTCTGACTTTTTTTCTCTCAATTCTGACTTTTTCCTCACATTTTTAAGTTTTCATCTTGAAATTCAGACAATTCACACAATTAATTTTTCTTATAATTCTGAACTCATCTTGCAATTCTCACTTTTTCTCGCGATTTGAAGTCTATATCTTGTAATTCTCGCTTTTTCTAGCAATTCTGACTTCTCCAATTCTGAAGGAAAAAAGGATGACTTTCTTTCTTAGAATTGCGAGTTTATATTACTTTTATATTACTTTTAAGCAATTCTTACTTGTTCACAATTTTGACTTTTTTTCTTGTGATTGCAAGTTTACATCAACCAATTCTCAACCCCATCCCTAAACCTACCCATTTGTGTATTATATGATATAAAACACAGTATATAACAGGCAGATACGACTGCAGCCACAATTTATGCAAAAAGTACAAATATTCCAAGTGTTCTGATGCCAAAAGATTGATTTGTGTGAAGAAAATCCCCAAAAGCGATCAACATCTCCATCCGCAGAAATTGCCGCCCTGCAGCTCAGTCTGGAAACCTGTACATTCATTTCTACTGCTTCTGTTACACTTTTGCGGGAATCACAGACTGGCTTATCCACCTGGCGTGCTATTGGTGGGTTTAACACGACGACGGATAGAGAAGCGATGGGTCATTGCCCGTTGATCACGCCTCTTGTGGTCTGATTGGTTGAAGGACTATCCAATTGCATACAGAGTAATTTGAATTATGCTCGTTTATCATGCCTCTTGTGCAGTAGAAAATACAGACTCCCCAGACCAATGTTCAATCTTAAATTGAGCCTGGTCTGGCGATAGCCAGACAAAAAGTAGCCTATAAATATTCATAAAATCATGTCTGCTTTTACAAATGCAAAGAATTAAATGTGTCTTGAGGCCAAACACTGATGCATGTCAATATAGTGACGCCTAGGGGTGCCTTTAGCGTCTTCATTGTGACACGGAAGGCACTTGACCATACTCCAAATGTTGACGCCTTGGGAGTGAGAACGGGTTGTTACTTTAGACTACCGTTGAAAAGTTTGGGGTCAGTATGACAATTAAAATGAATACTTTTATTCAGCAAGGACTTAAATTGATCAAATTCAATTAAATGTATCAAGTGTGACAGTAAAGACATGTATAAGGCTGCAACAAAAATATTTCTAATAGTAAAAGAACATAGAAATTAATCACAGTTTTCACAAAGATATGAAGCAATACAACTACTTTCAACACTGATAATAATAATAATAATAGTTTCTTGGGCAGCAAAACTTCACATTAGAATGATTTCTGAAGGATCATGTGACACTGAAGACTGGAGTAATGATGCACTCTAAAAAAAATGCTGGGTTAAAAACAACCCAAGTTAGGTTGAAAATGGACAAACCCAGCATTTGGGTTTTTTAACCCAGCGGTTGGGTTAAATTGCTTAAAACAACCCAATTGCTGGGTTTGTCCATTTTCAACCCAACTTGGGTTGTTTTTATCCCAACATTTTTTTGAGTGTGCTGAAAATTCAGCTTTGATCACATAAATAAATTACATAGAAAACATCTATTTTAAATTGTAATAATATTTTGCAATATTACTGTTTTTACTGTATTTTTGATCAAATAAATGCAGCCTTGGCGAGCAGAAGAGACTTCTTTCACAAACAATAAAACATCTTACAGGGCTCCAGACTGCGACTAAATGGTCGCATTGTGCTACCTTTTTTCCTGCTGGTGCGACTGAATTTGGTTGGAGGTCTCCGTTATAAACCACAGATATCAGAGCAAACAGAGCCGACGTGGAGACCAGGAGTTTTGAAACATTCAGGGATTTCAGTCCACAAATCCTAAACATTCACCATGGATTTAATGTAGTAACATTCCATGGTATTGTGGAAGAAAAAAATAAAAATAAATAAATAAATAAAAAAAAAACATTTGACTATTACATTATTCATCTCAGGGTTCGTACAACCTTTTGAGAATGAAATCCAAGCACTTTTCAAGTGTTTCACACTTTTTCCAGCACTTCAAAGCTCTAAATATTATCAAATTGTAATATTATTTTTAGTGTGATGATTTGTAAAACTAAAAGTTTAAAGGTGCAGGCCACTTTATGGCAAGAAAATAAACCCCACTATAACCAGTAGGTGGTGGCATAGGAGCACTTATTTGACTTATTAGTAGGGTTAGGTACCGAAACCCGGTGCCACATGTACTTATATAGCCGGTATGTACCGGACCGAATCAGAACGCAGATTTCAGTTCCTCATTTCGGTGCCAAAATTCAAACGTGCTCTCGCTCTTTGGCTGAGCCAGAGACAGACGCTCAGCGCTGGTCACATCACAACTCATTACAACTATTCAGTGTTTTCAACCACATCATTTACAACCACATCAACCACATCATGTTTATTTCAGGTTTCAGACATTTAAATTCTCATAAGTAGGCTACTAGCAAAAAACACACTGATGTCTATGAAAGCGGCTATGACAATCCTTTCAGACGGTTATAATTTGACTAACATTACGTGTTTTATTCACATCAGATACATGCACATTATATAGTAACTATATAGTTTACTCTATTCTTCTTCCAGTTCACTGGTCACTTACTTTCATGTATTTCGTGAGACGAGAATTAACTCAAGTGTTGTAAATCCGACAGATCCGATTCTGAGGCGCAAACTAACATGGCGCCGCCCATTGCGCTTTATAGATCAACTAACACACATTCACTCACACATTTGAACATCAGATAGTTTGTGACACAGTTAATAAGTTTGTGAATATTTTGAATAAAAAGGAAAAACGAAATAAACCCGATTCAGCTGAGCTGTCAGCGCTACTGCGGCTGCTGTGTGTCATGTGAGAAACATGACGCGTCGCCATGGAAACATTAAGGCGATGCTTTATAAAATATTTAGCCAGAGAATATGATCATATTTCAAAATAAAGCTGAAGCTCGAAGCTGGTTTGTAGCAGAGCAAGAATACAGACGACTGCTGTTATTACTGTAACTGTTATTTAGAGTTATATTAGGCCTGTTGTAGTTGGGTTAGGTGGCTTAGGTTTTACTGTGAATATTCTATTTGTAAATAAGTCAATAATAATTTGTAAATAAGTAAATTGTGTTTTGTATTTATTTATATTCATACATTTAAGTATACATTCAACTTTTAATAAATGGTTCAATTTAAAAAAAAAAAAAAAAAAAAAAAAATGCCATTTAATATCATCCACCTCGTTTTGTGGGCTTTTTTTTTTTAAGTATCGGTTCAGGCACCGTTTAGGCACCGGTACCGTTTTAAAAGTATCGATTTGGCACCGGAATCGAAAAAAAAAAACAAACGATACCCAACCCTACTTATTAGACATTTCCACTCCTTAATATATAGAAAAAAGTATAAAGGTCACAAAGTCTCATGAAAAACTAAAACTTTTCTTCAAATTGTGACTGGATTACACAGAAAACAAGTAAAGAGTGTTCCTTTTAGTTCAGTGTGATACTATAGAAGAACAATAGTACATTTAATAAGAGTGGAATATTACAAAATGAGGTTTTTGCACATTACAGTTGTAGTAAAAGTAATTTTTTTTCTGCATAACAATTCAAACTCAGCGCTTCACTGTTAAATTTCCAATAAACAAACATGCACTATTATTAGTAACTGCACTTATTAACAATAGTAATTTTATGATTAAATCAACCGTATGATACATTTTCCTCCGCTGGTGCCACTGCTCTCAAATGTCAGTCTGGAGCCCTGTATTATCAAAGTATTTATTTGTCATACAGTGGAAATTAGTAGATTTGGTTAGCATGTTGATTTACGGTGTGCGCCCCCAAATTTTCTGGTTGTACCCCTAAAATTTTCAGTTGGTGGCCAGTGTGCTCCTAGTGAAAAGAGTTAGTCTGGAGCCCTGTCTTACTGAACACAAACTACTGTAACGTTAGAGTTGGATGTAGAAGAATGTGTAAGATTCGTGTAAAGACGAAATCAAGTAGGAATACAGCACAACTTGACCTGTCTGTCAACAAGCACCTCAAATGTTCTCAACTTTTGCACACATGCCAGAGCGTGTCACTTACACACTTGCAATTTCCTCTCTAGATACTTCATGCACCATTGAAATCAATAGATTCACAGTGCTCTCTGACGCCTAGTAAGAGCCCTTATGCATTCATTCCTGTCTGCAGTCGATAAAAACAACAACAACAACAACAACATGCACGCTGAGCGCAACATCTTATTCACATAAAACACAAAGCATCGCTTTTCATCTGCTATCTAACAAACACTGATCTCTTCAGGAAATGCAGATCTATTTCTCTGCGAGTTTGCTTGTAAAAAGTTTTTATCGGTGCAATATTATATCCAAGGACATGAAACTAGATCACAGTTTCTATCAACTCCGCATATTAAACTGAGATATAGGAAAGTATTTAAACACCCAAATCAAGACAAAATCATTGTTGTGTTTTTTTCTTTTCTTTTAAAGGCCTGTTACCTGTTTACATCCACTCACACATAAGCAGAGGCATCAATCAAACGGTGTGTGTCAGTAACAGATGTTCTGTGTATGGCGCCCATCACACACACACTAATGTGATTTCACTACAAATTACATCACTGCGACGCTGTCGGGGTGTGTGTGTGTGTGTGTGTGTGTGTGTCCGTTCAGCAGCAGGTTTGTCTGCGTCTCTGATGTGTTACACTTCATTTGAGCCGCACAACTGCGGCATCTCACCCTCATACGATCACATGACTACACACTCGCCTGTCAGGGATGTTAACAGACAGGGTACTAAAACTAAGACCAACACTACATGCAAAATACACATTAAAGTGTTTATTTTATTTCACTTTTGCATCTGTAGTCTGGAGATTTCATCTATATTCTGAAGGTTTTGTTTATATATTTCATTCACCAGATTTATATAACATTTTATTCCTAAAAGCATGTTTTTTTTCAGGCTGATGACAGTATTTTCTGATTTATAGTCATAAATCCAAAAATAAAAACTCTAATATGTCAACAAAATGAAATTTTGAATACGGCTGTATCCAATGTTCAGATTTATCTTCTGGAAATCTACACAAATTTGTGCATTTTTAATCTCATTTGCATATTTAAAATACATTTCAGAAACCTTGTCATTCTTGATCAGTCGACTGGGGAAAGGTATGGTGATATTTATTAGTTTATATTTTTACCCTATTCATCTGCGGTATCTTGCCTTAAAAATGTGAAACTCAGAGAATCGCCTCTCCAGAGCCTGCGCTCTTTTCCAGTGATTACATTTGTGATAACATTTCTGTGAAAGATCATGAGACCCGAGATTTTCCTCAGAATAATAAACACTAGGGACGAGACACTTATCTCACAAGACGAGACACGATTTCTTCATAGTATTTGTAATAAATCCTCAATGATGAAATACATGATTAGGAAATGTGTTAGCAGGTGCATTTGAAATGTTTGAACTCATCATCTTGTAATGAATGTCATTTTAGTTCATCTGAGTATGAATTATCATATGCAGTAAAAGACAAGGGTTTGCAAAAACTCACTACTCACTACTAAAAATTTGCCCTCCTAACTGAACTCCTTCCCACAAATTGATCAGATATTAAGTGCAAACAATAACCATAATACCATAATCAAAGTACTCAATATTCAAAGTGCAAATAGAGATGCTAAGAGATGGTTAACTACACAGCCAGGTCTAAGATAGCTTTCATATTGGGAGATATTTGCGTGCCTCAGGGAGCCGCTTTCAGACAGTGTTAACGTATCAAAATCACGTTTGAATGCGCGCACCCGTTTACTTTCACTTTCAATTTCGCGATCGTGCGTACTCTGTGAACAGCTGGTGCTGAACGCTTCTGCTGCGCAACAAATCCTCCGCCTCGGTCCAGTCCACTAACATGTAACACACACTCGTAACACACGCTCAATGCGAGTGCTTCACTAACACGTAACACACACTCATAACACACGCTCAATGTCTTCACGTGATCAGTGGCTGTGCTGCGCACTAGGTAAAAACCGAAGAGCTCGTGTTGGTTGAGCTGATGGAATTGAAGCGACTGTTACCCACCTAAATTAAATTGTTTTTATTTCTATAAAAAGCAAAACTATAGTGGAGGCGTAACGTACGTAAATGTAGTGTTGGCCTATTCTATCCTAACTTCACCCTCACACTCATGACAAATGAACCGAGCTTTTCACCTCGAGGCACGAGATAAACGGATAAATTGTTCACAATAAAACCAGAAGCATAACACTAACACTGACAAAAATCCCCTAAGAGACACTTCCAAAAAGAGCTTCGGAGGGAAAATTATCTGAAACTAAAGGCCCTGTACATCTGGTATTAAGATGCGTTTTGGTCAATCAGATCACAAGTAGACGAGGGAGACACATTCCCGTTTACACCTGGTGTTTTAATCCGTCTCTTTTGTCCACTTTCACCCACTTCTTAGCGGTTAGGGTCTATGGGCGGGTCAATGAATGGGCTTTTTCAGATCTCTCCATCTAACGGATGAAATGAGCTCACGAAATTTACATATGAACTCGACGGAAGACGATGGGAAAACACACGGAGAGCATCAGCTTTAGTTTCTACTCTGACAGACTCAAGACCGGCCGTGAGTGTGTGTTAAAAATCAGGAATGGTGGGAGAACATTGTGCTTGGGATGTTTTTCATCTTCAAACCAAACTTGGGTCGACAGTTTAAAGGGTTAGTTCACCCAAAAATGAAAATTCTGTCATTAATTACTTGCCCTCATGTCGTTGGACACCCGTCAGACCTCCGTTCATCTTCAGAACACAAATGAAGATATTTTAGTGTAAATCTGATGCTCTGAAAGGACTCCATTGGCACAATGCACGGTTCACTCTCAAGACCCTTAAAAGGCACTAAAGACGTCGTTACAAAGTCCATCTCAATAACTTTATGAAGCGACGAGAATAGTTTTTGTGCGCAAAAAAACCCTAAATAACGACTTGTATAGTGATGAAGATTTCAAAACACGGCATCATGAAGCTTCGAAGCGTTATGAATCAGTGAGTCGATTCAGCAGTTTGAATCGCCAAATTTCAGCAGTTTGACGGTTTGACACGCGATCCGAATCATGATTCGACTCACTGATTCATAACGCTTCGAAGCTTCATGATGGGTAAGTAATTAATGACAGAATTTACATTTTTGGGTGAACTAACCCTTTAAATCCCGTCTGGATAGCGTGCATCCCATAATGTTTCCGCATTAGGTCAGAAGGCGTAGAGTAGACGGTCTTTTGTGGCTGTTTGAACACATTCGACCACATGAGCGTTTACACTATGAAAGCAATCCGGTCGTATGTGTTCGACTACCTCTGGAAGTGTTTGAAAGCGGACAAGCGTTTCAGACCCTGTTTACACCGGTCCACTTGTGATCCGATTGACCAAAACTCATCTCAATACCAGGTGTAAACAGGGCCACAGACTTCACCAGACAGACAGACAGAGTGCGGTTACTGTCAGGCAAAAGCAGAAACTACTACACCATTAATCACTCCAAGAGAACGAGAGGCGAGCAGAAACACAACACACAACTACGTGAAAAGTGAGCCAGCAAACAGCCAGACGTCCACTCACAGAAGACCAGAGAGAGGAGATGGAGCAGAGAACGCCGGGGAGGATCCTGTTCACTCCCAAAAGATTAGTGTCAGAACTACGGGACGAATCCCGGCCTACACACTAGAGAGGGAGGAACGCTTGAAGTGAGACACACACCACCAGTCGCTGTGCTCCTCATGAGCTTAAACGCTTTAAATGAGTTATGCAGACTGATATAAATGTGGTGTTTACGTATACATTTCTTCACAAACTTTAAAAAAAGGGTTTCCTAATACTCTGACCATTAAGCGACATCAGTGAACTGCGAACATGCAAGTGTATTGTTAATATATTGAAATATTAGCTTAAAATACCATGAGGTACATCAATAAAAAATATGTCAAGTGGTTCACCTGACAAAAAAAACAAAAACAGTGAATCCCTGATCTAAAATGTAATATAATAATACATATTGTTCATGTTGTTGAGAGCTATTAACAAATTCCTAGTGTCTTTGTGTCTAATTCAAATATTAAAAGCATTTACTGTCATTTTCTGTGATTTTTAGTACACAAAATATGCAGGTTTCAAAATAAATCATGAAGAAGAGATTCCCAGGATCATGTGGTCATACTTTGGGTAAAAAAAAAAAAAAGTCCAATAAAATGTAACCGAATCTGACAAAACCTCCATTTCATAACATTTGGTGATGCCCTGAAAGGTAAAAGAAAGATTCATAAATAAATACTAGAGTTTTGTTTTAGTCTGAAGTCATTACATTTAGCTTCATATACAAACAATGCAAGTCTATGGTATGTGCATGACTGTGTGTGTGTGTGTGTGTGTGTGTGTGTGTGTGTGTGTGTGTGTGTGTGTGTGTGTGTGTGTGTGTGTGTGTGTGTGTGTGTGTGTGTGTGTGTGTGTGTGTGTGTGTGTGTGTGTGTGTTGAGTCCATTTTCAGCAGATGGATTCTCATCCATCTGCTCTCAGACACACCCTGAGACACATCACTACACAACAGAAACTATATACCCTCTATATCATCTCTCTCTCTCTCTCCATTAAGACACTGAATGAGACCAGCACACATTCCCTAACTGAGTGTGTGTGTGTCGGTGTGTGTGTGTGTGTGTGTGTGTGCGCATGCGTGCGTGTGTGTTTGAAAACTACAGTCACTCTGAGTGTTTGTTCATGGTTGAGGAGAAAGACGAGACATCTGCTGTATAAAGTACAAGAAAAGTCAAAGAAAACAACTGCAGATTTACTCAAAATGACGCACAAACACACTTTACGCACAAGTCTCCGGCACGAACGATAGATAGATAGATAGATAGATAGATAGATAGATAGATAGATAGATAGATAGATAGATAGATAGATAGATAGATAGATAGATAGATAGATAGATAGATAGATAGATAGATAGATAGATAGATAGATAGATAGATAGATAGATAGATAGATAGATAGATAGATAGATAGAATGAGAGATAGAATGAGAGATAGAATGAGAGATAGACAGAATAAGAGAACAAGATAGATAGATAGAATAAGAGAATGAGATATATAGATAGATAGATAGACAGACAGACAGACAGACAGACCGACGGACGGACGGACGGACGGACGGACGGACGGACGGACGGACGGACGGACGGACGGACGGACGGACGGACGGACGGACGGACGGACGGACGGACGGACGGACGGACGGACGGACGGACGGACGGACGGACGGACGGACGGACGGACGGACGGACGGACGGACGGACGGACGGACGGACGGACGGACGGACGGACGGACGGACGGACGGACGGACGGACGGACGGACGGACGGACGGACGGACGGACGGACGGACGGACGGACGGACGGACGGACGGACGGACGGACGGACGGACGGACGGACAGACAGACAGACAGACAGACAGACAGACAGACAGACAGACAGACAGACAGACAGACAGATAGATAGATAGATAGATAGATAGATAGATAGATAGATAGATAGATAGATAGATAGATAGATAGATAGATAGATAGATAGATAGATAGATAGATAGATAGATAGATAGAGATAGAATGATAGATGGATGGATGGATGGATGGATGGATGGATGGATGGATGGATGGATGGATGGATGGATGGATGGATGGATGGATGGATGGATGGATGGATGGATGGATGGATGGATGGATGGATGGATGGATGGATGGATGGATGGATGGACGAATGGCTGATGTCAATCACAGGAATTGCATGTCAAGCTCTCCGTCTGTCCAACACAAGACTTCAGAATGATCTTTATATTCACACACAGCAGGAAAGCATCTAGTCCTGCCATCTCACGCTTTATCTTCTCAGGCTAATGCCAGGCACTATTTTTAGATGTTGTTTCCTCCTTATGGGCACGAAACGTTAAAATTTAATGTGCAACAAGGAAAGACCAAGTGACTGGTTTAAAAAGAGCCGTATTGTGCCGGAGAGACGCAGCCGAGAGGAACATTCAGGGCAAGTGAAGATTTGAGTGCAAATGGCAAAGTGACACACACACACATTCTCTCATTCTTCCGGTTCAGATGTGTTCGTGGATCTGTGTGCACAAGCAGCCTGCAAAGATCATCATACACCATCATCAGCTTCATGCAAAACCAACACACACACCACAGAGGTCACCATCAGAGACACGACAACACTTATGATGCTCTGTGTTATAAAACACATCACATCTACACAGATCATGTGCTCAGAAAAGTGTACACACTTGTGTGCACAATCGCATTTTGGATGCGATTAGTCGCAATTAATCGATTGTACTTGAATGCAATCTTTAACAGTTAACAGTCGGCTTGTTTTAAGAGCGTAACACACTTCAATTCGAGTTCCCACACGAACATATTAAGTATTCAGTCCATTTTATCACGAAATTCAAACGATAAATGCAGTTTTGACGCTCTTTAATGTGACGTGACTGTATAGGCGCGTCAGTTCAACTTCAAGCGGCATCGCGGAGTGAACGCGATCATCTCTTTCTATAGAATAAACATAAAATATCATCTCTTAAGGCATGATGAGGATACATTACAACTTACTGAAATGTATCATATGTGGTGTAATTGCTCAATCGGTGTTTCAACCGAGGAAAGACAATAAAACAGCTTGAGAACAATATCACGCAGCATCACATTTACCTCAGAAGAGAGATCAACTCTTTCACTGAATATCTGACCTATATTAGCCGTTATATTCATTATATTCTACTTAACCTGTTAATGATGTCTTATTTAATGTGTGTTTAAATAAACCTGTCATGAAAATGACAGCCACTGTGTGTAAATGATTATATTTCAACAACAACAATAAAAAAAAAAATTATAATTAGATTTAGAAGTTAATGCAAAAACTGCCTTATGTGAAGCTTATGAGTGTTGATTATTATATCTAAACTAGGGCTGTCAAAAGATTAACCGTGATTAATCGCATCCAAAATAAAAGTTTGTGTTTACATAATGTGTGTGTGTGTGTACTCTGTTGATTATTATTTATATATAAATACACACACAAGCATGTATATATTTAAGAAATATTTGCATGATTATACTGTATATACATTTATATAATCTATAATATATATAAATATAAATGTTTTATATATAAAAATAATATTTTTTCTTAAATATATACATACTTGTGTGTGTATTTATATATAAATAATACTTAACAGAGTACACACACATATATTATGTAAACACAAACTTTTATTGCCCTATATATATATATATATATATATATATATATATATATATATATATATATATATATATATATATATATATATATATATATATATATATATATATATATATATATATATATATTTATTTATTTATTAGGGCTGCGACTATTTTTATATTGATTAATCTATCGACTAATTTATCGATTAATCGAATAATCTATTGATTTATTTATCGCAATCATTTTCAAAAATTTTACTTAAAAACATTTAATTTTACTTGCACAGTTGGCCTTCAGTAGTGTAGTATAAAAAAGTATAAATGTAAACAGGCCCTTGACAAAATGTAAAACTAAAAGAGTACAAATTTAAAAAGGTCCAAATTTGTAAACCAACATAACAAAAAAAAGAGAATATCAGAAAATACGTTTTATATAGAATAGTGTTGTTGTCACGATACCAAAACTATGACTTCGATACGATACCAGACTAAAATACCTCAATACCGATACTGAATCCATACCATGGCAAAAAACTGTAAAAGTAATTGAATAATAAGACCTTATTTCTCACTCAACTCTGTACACACGTTCACTAAAGACATATCCGACTTTGTTTACCCGAATACTCCCCAGGATGCGCATTTTTACACATTTTTGACCATTCAAACCCAATAATCCGCCAAAGTGAACAACACACCGCTCGTCCGGGTACTACGAGTTATCTTAACCGGTACTCCTTGCTTAATGCTGTCTGGCGCCATCTTGTGACTGAAAAACACTGAACCACCACGGGTTACAATGGAAGACTTCAGCTTTCATTTCAACATATATGGTAAAAACAAATCTTTTCAGAAATGGATAAAGGCTCAAAGAAGTTTGGAACTGTTTTTCTTCGCGCAAGCCTTGCGTAAGAGCTAATACAATATTTAAACTCAAGACAATATTTCGAGTCTAGTTTACTTGAGATAAGTCGTTGTGTAATAAGCGGGATAATGAATATCCAGGCGGTTGTTATCGCAGAATAAATGCAAGACCCCTCCGCTTCTATTTCCAATTGTCTTTTATAAAGGCTATTGCTGTTCAATAAATATTTTATATAAATAATATGCCGTATTTGGTATGGAAAAAGGGTCCGTTAGTGATCGTGAAATGGACTTCAGTGAAGTTGTTTTAGGGCTTTCATGGTCCCCTTTTAAAAGGACAAAGCAAAGGTATCGCTTTCCTCAGCGGACATTCAAACTAATGGATATAATATTATGGACATCGACCTGAAGAATGAATGCTATATCAGATGCAGGCAATGCACTCGTTTAGTCGATCTCTCTCTCATATTACTATAATACTCTACATAATACAATAATCTGCAATTAAGCGACTCAACGCTCCTTCGTTACTAGTTTTAAAGTGACGTTTTAGAATTGACTGTATATCAGCACAGCTGTGATTCGTCACTAGCCTGGTTAAAACCAGACCATTCTCAGTAGTAACTGAGTTATGGTCTGGCAAAGCTTCATAGAGAAATCATTTCCAAAGGGGCGTCACCAACGGGCGTCGCTCAAATGCCTCTCGGCGCAATTGGAGAGAACTTAAACCAATCAGAGCGATGAGGGAGATGACGTATGCAGAGCGACGCAGAAACATCTGAGACTCTGGCCGTTTCTCAATATGCGTTCTTGTCTGTACCACTGACTATGGTCTGTACTTGTGTTCTCAAATAGGAAATTTTACCCCGGTTTACATTTCAGAAATCTGGTCACCTTACCTAAACCACATATTAATGTTTAATTATTTTTAAAATGTAAACGAAAAGAGGCAATTCGTTTTATTATAAATATATAAGATAATGAATGTAGGCCTAGCTACGCGTTGCCTGAACCACATGTGTGTGGCTAATATGTTTTTATGAAATGAGGCAGTGGTGTTTTATGACATATTTTGTACGCGAACTTCTAACTTGCGTCCGTGACTTACCAAGTTTGACTCCGGAGAATGAACTCCCGAGGACGGTAATAGTTAATATTAAACATATTATAGCCACACAAATGTAGTGAAGGCAATGCATATTATCTTCAATGCATGTATATAACAAAACGAAATATTTAAAAAACCCGGCCTCTTTTCGTTTACATTAAAAAATAAAAACATGTAATATCATGTGTGCATAATATAGGCTATGATTATCACTGTAATACAATGAGATATGACATAAAACAAAACCCAGTCTCTTTTTGTTAAATGTTAGTTTAATGCGTGATCAATATCCATTTTAAAAGTATAAGTAAAAGGTATAAGAAGCTATACAATACATAAAGCAATTCAGTCAAAGAAAGTCAGCGCTAGGAGACTACAACGGTAAAGTTTAATAGCTTACAAATATAAAGTTCTGAAACTTCACTTTTCCCTCAGACAAAACGATCTGTCAGGGAACAAATTATAGACTAATGAGAGCAAAGATCAGCCGTTAGATCTACACAAGACGAATCATATCTTCACATCAGAGCCAGCGGCAGACGGCAGAAGGACTGGCCGAGGAAAGGCGCCTCTCGGTGGGGTTGAGCAATTGAGCGCCGCTGGTTCACTGGAGCTCACAACTCCAAAAACGGCAGATCAAATTTTCAAAAAGGCGCTCTCTTTATAAATAAACCACAGATTTTGGCTTTAAAAACAACTACATTCTCGCCTGGAACCAGCTTCCTGAACAGATCAGATGTGCTCCAACAGTAGCCACTTTCAAATCCAGACTCAAAACACATCTGTTCAGCTGTGCATTTACTGAATGAGCACTGTGCCACTGTACGTGCTTTGTCCGAACTGCTTGCATTTTAATTTATATGCTTAAATTTAACCCTGTTTTTATTTTTAGTTTTAATTATACTCTTTATTTTTATCTTTCAATATTTTCTTTATTTTTTATTTCTTTTAATCCCTATTATAACTGTAATATTTTTATTTCATTTCTGTGTAAAGCACTTTGAATTGCCACTGTGTATGAAATGTGCTATACAAATAAACTTGCCTTGCCTTGCCTGAAAAGGACTTAAAACTATATTTTGTGAAACATTAACACTACCAGAGGGCTCTCGCTAAGACAAGCAAGCTGGTATATCAGACTTTTGCCGAGTCCAGTCGGTAAGACAGCGATAACATCTTTTTTAGATATGAAGGCTTCTAGTGTTGTTCTTTGCTCTGGTTTTAACGGAATGGAAAAGTTTAAATCGCTTAAAACAGCCGCGATAGCTGATAGTGATGTTCCACTGCTGCATCCATCTTTGTAGTCAGTGTACAGAATCTGCTTCACTGTCGCTGCGCTGTCGTCATCGTGTAAAGCCCGCCTCAACGTTTCTGATTGGTGCCTCGATTTCTAGGGTTTATAAATGGGTTTGAATGGGCTCTTTGCCAGACTACTTGCAGAGCAAATCTAAATTTGCCGGAAGTTGTCTGGGTTTTCCCAGGCTAATTCGTCACATATTCGAGGTCTAAATTCTTGCCTAAAAATCTCTTAAAACTACATTTGGTGACAAATTACGTTAGTGTGTGTAGAAAATATGGTGGATTTGCTCGACCGCCACGACTCAAGCGGAGGGATACAAACGGTGAAGCGGTCCCGGTGCTGATCCTGGGGGAATATCGCATGACAGGAAAAGGCTCTCAGCCAATCAGATTCGAGAACCAGAAAGAACTGGTGTACGTATACACACACACAAACTGCAAAACCATTAGCTTCTATATATTGTGTGCTTTTATATACAACCCCAAATCAGAAAAAGTTGAGACAGTATGGAAAACGCAAATAAAAAAAAAAAGAAGTGATTTCTAAATTTACTTTGACTTGTATTTCATTGCAGACAATATGAACAAAAAATATTTAATGTTTTGTCTGGTCAACTTCATGTCATTTGTAAATATGCATCCTTTCCTGTCATTCAGACCTGCAACACATTTCAAAAAAAGTTGGGACAGTAAAGCATTTACCACTTTGTAATGTTGCCATTCCTTTTCACAACACTTAAAAGACGTTTAGGGACTGAAGACACCAAGTGATGAAGTGTTTCAGGTGTAATTTTGTTCCATTCTTCCTGCAAACAAGTCTTAAGGTGGGCAACAGTACGGGGTCTTCGTTGTCGCATTTTGCGCTTCAAAATGCGCCACACATTCTCTATTGGAGACAGGTCGGGACTGCAGGCAGGCCAGTCAAGTACCCGTACCCTCTTCCTCCGCAGCCAGGACTTTGTAATGTGTGCAGAATGTGGTTTTGCATTGTCTTGTTGAAATATGCATGGACGTCCCTGGAAAAGATGTCTTCTTGAAGGCAGCATATTATGCTCCAAAATCTCTATGTACTTTTCAGCATTAATGGTGCCTTCACAGAAGTGCAAGTTACCTTTGCCAAGGGCACTGACACAACCCCATACCATGACAGACCCTGGCTTTTGGACTTGTTGCTGGTAACAGTCTGGATGATCCTTTTCTTCTTTGGTCCGGAGCACACGGCGTCCATTCCTCCCAAAAAATACCGGAAAACTGATTCATCTGACCACAGTACACGTTTCCACTGTGTGATGGTCCATCCCAGATGCCTCCGAGCCCAGAGAAGCCGACGGCGCTTCTGGACACTGTTAACATAGGGCTTCCTTTTGGCACAGTACAGTTTTAACTGGCATTTGTGGATGTAACTACGTATTGTGGTACTTGACAAAGGTTTGCCAAAGTAGTCCTGAGCCCATGTGGTGATATCGCTTATAGATGAATGACGGTTCTTGATGCAGTGCCGCCTGAGGGATCGGAGATCACGGTTGTTCAGCTTAGGCTTGCGCCCTTGTGCTTTACGCACTGAAATTCCTCCAGATTCCTTGAATCTTTTAATTATGTTACGCACTGTTGAATGTGAAATATCCAAATCTCTTCCTATCTTTCTATGAGGAACATTGTTTTTAAACATTTCAATAATTTTCTTACGTATTTGTTGGCAAACTGGTGATCCTCTGCCCATCTTTGCTCCTAAAGGATTAGACCTTTCTTGGATGCTGCTTTTGTACCAAATCATAATTACAATCACCTGTTGACATCACCTGTTTCAAATCACATCATTATTTAACCATTTTACCTCATTACTAGCCCTAAATTGCTCTCGTCCCAACTTTTTTTTAAATGTGTTGCAGGCCTGAATGACAGGAAAGGATGCATATTTACAAATGACATGGAAGTTGACCAGACAAAACATGAAATATTGTGTGTTCATATTGTCTGCAATGAAATACAAGTCAAAGTAAATTTAGAAATCACTTCTTTTTTTTCTTTTTTTTTGCGTTTTCCATACTGTCCCAACTTTTTCTGATTTGGGGTTGTAGTTTTTTTTTCATGACTTTTCATAATTATCCAGCTGTAATGAGGCAAATCCATGACTCTGGATGTGATGTGGTTCCCCAGTTCGACAAAACCGCTTGCATTGCTCTTGAATTTGATCAGGGACTGATGAGAAGACAGTGAATCTGTGGGCTCTCGCTCAGTATCTAAATCTAAACACTCGTCTCCACAAACTAATGACTGCGTAAGAAAGTGTGAAGATGTTTTAAATATCAGCAGCATCTAGTTTGAGAAGCTCTTCCGGGACGCGACACGCCGCGGCTCGTTTATTAAAGCACTAAATATACGCGGACAGCTTCATCAGCGCGGGATGCTTCATACAGAACAACTCAACAGCGTAACACACACAACCTCAAGTGTGTGTTCTCAGTCTCTCTGTAAAAAAAATAACACACTCCCGCTGTGACTTTCTGCTCTCAACACACACATTCATCTCGGCCTCAGACGTGGCCCTTGATTAGCACCATAAACTCTCCAAAAATTGGTCAATATCCCATAACACTAATGTCACTCTGTGCTCACATTTTACAGCCCTTTCACACACACACACAGTCAGTGCATCACCGCAGGGCTTTACTGGCCCCCGGCGTGACCGTATAAAGCAAATTAAACAGCTTTACGACCCTTAATGGTCAAACGGTTTTGAAGGAAAACACGAGGCCGAGATGCTGGACGAGGCTCACATATGACATCCTACATCTGACACCAGATCCTCACACTCGGTTTAAAGAGAAAAATCACTGATGCTCTCTTTAGCTTTGCCGATTGAAGACTTTGATGTAATGCGACAAAAAATAGCCAACTATAACTCAAAATCACTCATTCATCACACCATTCATCTCTGAGCATTAATTTCTACATATGTTTGGCAAAAATAAACACACAGCAAAGTTTGGCTGCCACTGCTTTGCTAAAAACACTAACACATTATGATAAATTGATATATAGAACGATATATAGAACGATCGATAGATAGATGGCCAGTTAAATGGATGGAACTGGATAGAACGATATATCTATGGATGGATGGAACTGATAGAACAACAGAACAATATATCTATGGATGGATGGATAGATAGAACAATAGATAGAACGGGATGGGATGGGATGGATGGATAGATAGATAGAACTGGATAAAACGATAGAATGATATATCTATGGATGGATGCATGGAACTGATAGAACAACAGAACAATATATCTATGGATGGATGATAGATAGAACGGTGGATGGATGGATTGATGGGAGGATGGGATGGATGGATGGATGGATGGATGGATGGATAGAACTGGATAAAACAACAAAATAATATATCTATGGATGGATGGGTAGATAGATGGATGGATAGAACTGATAGAACAACAGAACAATATCTATGGATGGATGATAGATAGATACAATGATAGATAGATCAGACGGACAGACGGATGTAGATAGATAGATAGATAGATAGATAGATAGATAGATAGATAGATAGATAGATAGATAGATAGATAGATAGATAGATAGATAGATAGATAGATAGATAGATAGATAGATAGATAGATAGATAGATAGATAGATAGATAGATAGATAGATAGATAGATAGATAGATAGATAGATAGATCAATATCTATGGATGGATGATAGATAGATAGAACGATAGATAGATCAGACGGACAGACGGAGATAGATAGATAGATAGATAGATAGATAGATAGATAGATAGATAGATAGATAGATAGATAGATAGATAGATAGATAGATAGATAGATAGATAGATAGATAGATAGATAGATAGATAGATAGATAGATAGATAGATAGATAGATAGATAGATAGATAGATAGATAGATAGAACAACAGAACAATATATCTATGGATGGATGGAAGGAACTGGATAAAACAAATAGAACGATATATATCTATGGATAAATGGATAGATAGAACGGTGGCTGGATGGATGGATGGATGGGAGGATGGATGGATTGATGGATGGAACTGATAGAACAACAGAAAAATATATCTATGGATGGATGATAGATAGAACAATAGATAGAACGGTGGATGGATGGATGGATAGATTGATCTGGATAAAATGTTAGAACAATATATCTATGAATGGATGGATAGATAGAACGGTGTATGGATGAATGGATGGATGGATGGATAGATAGATAGCTGGATAAGATGATAGAACGATATATCTATGGATGGATGGATGGATAGATAGAATGGTGGATGGATGGATGGATGGGAGGATGGGATGGATAGAACTGGATAGAACGATGGATGGATAGCTAGCTGGATAAAACGACAGAACTAAATATCTATGGATGGATGGATAGATAGAATGGTGGATGGATGGATGGATGGGAGGATGGGATGGATGGATAAATAGAACTGGATAAAATGATAAAACGATATATCTATGGATGGATGGAGGGACGGACGGACATATAGACAGACCGACAGACCGACAGACCGACAGACAGACAGACAGACAGACAGACAGACAGACAGATAGATAGATAGATAGATAGATAGATAGATAGATAGATAGATAGATAGATAGATAGATAGATAGATAGATAGATAGATAGATAGATAGATAGATAGATAGATAGATAGATAGATAGATAGAACGATAGATAGATAGATAGATAGATAGATAGATAGATAGATAGATAGATAGATAGATAGATAGATAGATAGATAGATAGATAGATAGATAGATAGATAGATAGATAGACAGATAGACAGATAGACAGATAGATAGATAGATAGATAGATAGATAGTCTCAGTGTTAATGGCCTCAAGATGGCGGACGGAGGTGAGAAACACAAGCCCATCAGCATCAATGGAGACTCATATCGTTAGCGATGTGGCTGGTGGCAGACATTCTCTCCCTCTCCCTCTCCCTCTCCCTCCCTCCCTCCCTCCCTCCCTCTCTCTCTCTCTCTCTCTCTCTCTCTCTCTCTCTCTCTCTCTCTCTCTCTCTCTCTCTCTCTCTCTCTCTCTCTCTCTCTCTCTCTCTCTCTCTCTCTCTCTCTCTCTCTCTCTCTCTCTCTCTCTCTCTCTCTCTCTCTCTCTCTCCCTCTCCCTCTCCCTCTCTCCCTCTCCCTCTCCCTCTCTCTCTCCCTCTCTCTCTCCCTCTCTCTGTGTGTGTGTATAGATCGGTCCGCCATATGCAGGAGAATCTAATGACGGCAGGTGCGCTCTCAGAGGTGAGTTTCTGCACACACGTGGAGGCTCTGGAATGTGATTTCCCCAGAGTGGCCGTGGCTCTAGTGGACGTGTGTATGGAGATCTGGCCGTGAGAAGAAGCGGATAATCAATATGAGGCAGGTGCGGCCGCCGCTCAGAACACAATCATCCTCTAATCCCATTCCACTCACATCCTGCAGGGAAAAATTACACACATGGAGCTGATTTTTGCTAATGTTCAGAACAGATGAAGAGTGTGTTTGGGTCGCATCCTCTGGGAATCTCTCCGGATTACAGAAACTTCGCTCTATAACTTTCCCGTTCACATGTTCACACACGACACGCTGAGATCTGGGAAACTCTGAGATCTGGGAAACTCTGAGATCTGGGAAACGCTGAGATCTGGGAAACGCTGAGATCTGGGAAACTCTGATGATCTGGGAAACTCTGAGATCTGGGAAACTCTGATGATCTGGGAAACTCTGATGATCTGGGAAACTCTGATGATCTGGGAAACTCTGATGATCTGGGAAACTCTGATGATCTGGGAAACTCTGATGATCTGGGAAACTCTGAGATCTGGGAAACTCTGATGATCTGGGAAACTCTAGATCTGGGAAACTCTGATGATCTGGGAAACTCTGATGATCTGGGAAACTCTGATGATCTGGGAAACGCTGAGATCTGGGAAACTCTGATGATCTGGGAAACTCTGAGATCTGGGAAACTCTGATGATCTGGGAAACTCTGATGATCTGGGAAACTCTGAGATCTGGAAAACTCTGAGATCTGGGAAACTCTGATGATCTGGGAAACTCTGAGATCTGGGAAACTCTGAGATCTGGGAAACTCTGAGATCTGGGAAACTCTGAGATCTGGGAAACTCTGATGATCTGGGAAACTCTGAGATCTGGGAAACTCTGATGATCTGGGAAACTCTGATGATCTGGGAAACTCTGATGATCTGGGAAACTCTGAGATCTGGGAAACTCTGATGATCTGGGAAACTCTGATGATCTGGGAAACTCTGAGATCTGGGAAACTCTGAGATCTGGGAAACGCTGAGATCTGGGAAACTCTGATGATCTGGGAAACTCTGATGATCTGGGAAACTCCGAGATCTGGGAAACTCTGAGATCTGGGAAACTCTTCTCGGGATTGACGGTAAATCCGCTGTGATGGTTCTCCAATGTCTCTCAGCTCTGAGTCTGTCATGGGTGGTGTTCACAGATTCACTACAGGAATACTCCGGAAAACCCACACCTCAGCATTCTTATGATATTACTTTATATAATATTTATAGATATTTATATTTAATAAAGTGATAGATAGATAGAAAGACATACATAGATGGATGGATGGATGGATGGATAGAACGATAGATAGAGCAATAGATAGAAGGATGGATGGATGGATGGATGGATGGAACTGGATAGAACAACAAAACAATATATATCTATGGATGGATGGATGGACGGATAAATGGATGGATGCATAGAATGATAGATAGAACAATAGATAGAATGATGGATGGATAGATGGATGGAACGATAGATAAAGCAACAGATCGAATGATGGATGGATGGAACAACAGACAGATAAATAGATGGATGGATGGATGGATGTATGGATGGAACTGGATAGAACGATGGACGGATGGATGGAACTGATAGAACAACAAAACAACATATCTATGGATGGATGGATGGACAGATAAATGGATGGACGGATAAATGGATGGATGCATAGAACGATAGATAGAACAATAGATAGAACAATAGATAGAATGATGGATGGATAGATGGACGGAACGATAGATAGAGCAATAGATCGAATGATGGATGGAAAACAATTGAATGATAGATAGAACGTTAGAACAATAGATAGAATGATGGATGGATGGAACAACAGACAGATAAATAGATGGATGGATGGAACTGGATAGAACGATGTATCTATGGATGGATGGATGGAACTGATAGAACAACAAAACAATATATCTATGGATGGATGGATGGATGGATGGATGGACAGATAAATGGATGGAACTGGATAGAACAACAAAACAATATATCTATGGATGGATGGATGGATGGAACTGATAGAACAACAAAACAACATATCTATGGATGGATGGATGGACGGATAAATGGATGGATGCATAGAACGATAGATAGAACAATAGATAGAATGATGGATGGAAAGATGGATGGATGGAACGATAGATAGAGCAATAGATCGAATGATGGATGGATAACAATTGAACGATAGATAGAACGTTAGAACAATAGATAGAATGATGGATGGATGGAACAACAGACAGATAAATAGATGGATGGATGGATGGATGGATAAATGGATGGATGGATAGAACGATAGATAGAACAATAGATAGAATGATGGATGGATAGATGGATGGATGGAACAATAGACATAAATAGATGGATGGATGGATGGATGGATGGATGGATGGATGGATGGATGGATGGATGGATGGAACGATAGATATAGAACTATAGATGGAAGATTGAAGGATGAATGGATGATGGATGGATGATGGAGGAATGATGGATGATAAAATGATATATAGAACGATAGATGGATGGAGGATGGGTGGAATGATAGACAGGAACGATAGATGGATGATAGACAGATGGAACGAAGATAGATAGAAATGGATGGATGGAACGATAGCTAGAACAATAGATCGAATGATGGATGGATGGAACAACAGACAGATAAATAGATGGATGGATGGGTGGATGGATGGATGGATGGAATGAACGATAGATAAAACTATAGATGGAAGATGGATGGATGAATGGATGATAGATGGATGGAGGTATGATGGATGATAGAACGATATATAGAACGATGGATGGATGGATGATGGGTGGATAGATAGATAGATAGATAGATAGATAGATAGATAGATAGATAGATAGATAGATAGATAGATAGATAGATAGATAGATAGATAGATAGATAGATAGATAGATAGATAGAACGATAGAACGATAGAACGATAGAACGATAGAACGATAGAACGATAGAACGATAGAACGATAGAACGATAGAACGATAGAACGATAGAACGATAGAACGATAGATAGATAGATAGATAGATAGATAGATAGATAGATAGATAGATAGATAGATAGATAGATAGATAGAACGATAGATAGATAGAACGATAGATAGATAGAACGATAGAACGATAGAACGATAGAACGATAGAACGATAGAACGATAGATCGATAGATAGATAGATAGATAGATAGATAGATAGATAGATAGATAGATAGATAGATAGATAGATAGATCGATAGAACGATAGAACGATAGAACGATAGATAGATAGATAGATAGATAGAACGATAGAACGATAGAACGATAGAACGATAGATAGATAGATAGATAGATAGATAGATAGATAGATAGATAGATAGATAGATAGATAGATAGATAGATAGATAGAGAGATAGAGCGATAGAGCGATAGAGCGATAGAGCGATAGAACGATAGAACGATAGAACGATAGATAGATAGATAGATAGATAGATAGATAGATAGATAGATAGATAGATAGATAGATAGATAGATAGATAGATAGATAGATAGATAGATAGATGGAGGTATGATGGATGATAGAACGATATATAGAACGATGGATTGATGGATGATAGATGGATGGATGGAACGATAGATAGAACGATAGATAGATAGATAGATAGACAGACAGATATTCTTTCCACTCGTTTCTCCGTTCAGTCTCTCTCTCTCTCTCTCTCCTTTATTACCATCATCCGTTGTTCCACAGTAAAGCCTCTGTTCTCGTCAATTATTCATCACATTCAGAGCAGGACACAAACACCACATCTCTCTCTCTCTCTCTCTCTCTCTCTCTCTCTCTCCCTCTCCCCCCTTCTCTCTCCCTCTCTCCGTCTGATGAGACGCAGCCCATCAGGGTTAAATTTGATCTCATGTTTTGTCTCAGTCATTTCTGGTGTGACTCCATCACCTGAGTGTGTTCTTCAGCAGATGGAGCTCCGTTCAGAGAGATTAATGCAGAGGAGGAGGTGGAGGTGGAGGAGGAGGAGGGTTTGAGCCCCTCCGAGCCCCGGCCGGCCCTGCGTCCCTGAGTGTGTGTGTGTGTGTGTGTGTGTGTGTGTGTGTGTGTGTGTGTGTGTGTGTGTGTGTGTGTGTGTGTGTGTGTGTGTGTGTGTGTGTGTGTGTGTGTGTGTGTGTGTGTGTGTGTGTGTGTGTGTGTGTGTGTGTGTGTGTGTGTGTGTGTGTGTGTGTGTGTGTGTGTGTGTGTGTGTGTGAGAACAGCAGGGGACAGAGAGCCCAAGGTGTCGCCCTCAATCTGAACATCTGTTTCCTGAATAAATATTCTAATGAGGAGCGAGCGCTGAATCCCCCATCCTGCACTGCAGCGCTCCGGCCTCCCCAGAGACAGGCGGAGGAGAGACAGGTAACAGCCACACCTGTACAGCCTCACCTCAGAGAGAACACCTGCACACACTCACCCCTTCAAAGTCAACATCGAAACCGGAATAAGGGCGTGGCAGCAACCTGTCAATCAAATGAGATCGACCAATAGCAAACCACAACCATCCAGTCAATTCCCCACTGACAAACTCAAGCCCCGCCCCTACATTTGTTCTTATCTGAGAAGCCGTTTCACTCGATACACGTCACAATAGAGGAGAAAACGCTTCTACTCATTGCTTATTCTGGTCCTCCACATGAGTAAAGTCTGAAGTGTGGGAATGATGCTGTGATCAAACCGATGATGCACATGAAAAGCTTCTTCTGTGTCTGAATCTGAGCTCTGCCTCAGTAACAGTGATGTGGACAAACACCACTAATGAAGTCTTTCCATCAGAATCATTCACACACTTCATGAGGTGCATCATGGGATGATTTTAAACACTGCGATAGATGGATGGATGGATGATAGAACGACGGATGGATGGATGGCTATAGTTCATATATCATTTGAACAATAGATAGAATGATAGATGGATGGGTGGATGGATGGAGGAATGATGGATGATAGAACGATAGATAGAACGATAGATAGAACGATAGATAGATAGAACAATAGATAGATAGAACGATAGATAGATAGAACGATAGAACAATAGATAGATAGATGGATGGATGGATGGATGGATGATGGATGGATGGATGGATGGATGGTAGAACGATAGAACAATATATGGACAGACAGACAGACAGACAGACAGATAGATGGATGGATAGACAGACAGACAGACAGACAGACAGACAGACAGACAGACAGACAGACAGACAGACAGACAGACAGACAGACAGACAGACATACAGACAGACAGACAGACAGACAGACAGACAGATAGATAGATAGATAGATAGATAGATAGATAGATAGATAGATAGATAGATAGATAGATAGATAGATAGATAGATAGATAGATAGATAGATAGATAGATAGATAGATAGATAGATAGATAGATAGATAGATAGATAGATAGATAGATAGATAGATAGATAGATAGATAGATAGATAGATAGACAGATAGATAGACAGATAGATAGATAGATAGATAGATGAGCACGTCATGATGCTTTCATTTTTAGAAAAAAAAGGAAAGATGAAGAAAACGATTCTTTGGATCTTCATTTGAATTGAAATATTTGCGTGTGTGTCCGTCCTCGAATCAATGCATCAATTTAAAATCAAGAAAGTGAATCAAGAAAGCCAAACATGTTTAAAGTAATGATCAATCCATCATTCGGCAGTCTCTGCATAACGGGTGTGTGTGTGTGTCCAGTGCACATCATTACAGAGAGTGCCAGCATTTCTCCAACAGTTCGTCAGTGGAGTTCGTCTGCGGGACGTTTTCTGCTCTCCTCCACAAACACACATGATTTGAGGAACTAGAGGCTGACATTTTTTCGGGAATCCCACGGGACAGACTACTGTGGGGAAATGATCAGCTGTGCTCACCCACATTTCTGGACAGTCTGAAGTAACCGGAAAGACGACGTGAAAATGGCATACGTGTGTGTGTGTGTGTGTGTGTGTGTGTGTGTGTGTGTGTGTGTGTGTGTGTGTGTGTGTGTGTGTGTGTGTGTGTGTGTGTGTGTGTGTGTGTGTGTGTGTGTGTGTGTGTGTGTGTGTGTGTGTGTGTGTGTGTGTGTGTGTGTGTGTGTGTGTGTGTGTGTGTGTGTGTGTGTGTGTGTGTGTGTGTGTGTGTTTGCAAAGGTGATTTACATGGAATTGAAAAATTGCCGGACCTCATATTCCGTGTGAAGCAGGGCAGGAACATGCCGGCCAAGTGAGTTTTTAAGTTTTTTTTTAGCCCTAAAACAATGATAAAACAATGAATAGTAAGTTCTGTCATATTATTCAATTACTTTTACAGTTTTTTGCCATGGTATGGTTTCAGTATCGGTATCAAGGTATTTTAGTCTGGTATTGTATCGAAGTCATAGTTTTGGTATCGTGACAACACTGTATTCGCTGATATTCTCTTTTTTATGTTATGTTAGTTTACAAATTTGTACCTTTTTTACATTTTTACTCTTTTAGTTTTACATTTTGTCAAGGGCTTGTTTACATTTATTACTTTTTTATAGTACACTACTGAAGGCCAACTGTGCAAGTTAAATTAAATGTTTTTAAGTAAAATTGTTGAAAATTATGGTGATAAATTAGTCGATAGATTAATCGATAAATTGGTCGACAGATTAAACAATAAATTAGCCGATAGATTAACCGATAAATTAGGCGGCAGATTAATCGATAAATTTGTCGAAAGATTAAGCAATAAATTAGTCCATAGAATAACCGATAAATTAGGCGGCAGATTAATCGATAAATTAGTTGATACATTAAACGATAAATTGGTCGATAGATTAACCGATAAATTAGTCAATAGATTAATCGATAAATTAGCTGATAGATTAAACGATAAATTATTCAATAGATTAATCGATAAATCAGTCGATAGATTAATCGATAAATTGGTCAATAGATTAACCTATAAATTAATCGATAGATTAACCGATAAATTAGTCGATAGATTAAGCGATAAATTAGTCGATAGATTAAGCGATAAATTAGTCGATAGATTAAGCGATAAATTAGTCGATAGATTAACCAATAAATTAGTCGATAGATTAATCGATAAATTGGTCGACAGATTAAACAATAAATTAGCCGATAGATTAACCGATAAATTAGGCGGCAGATTAATCGATAAATTTGTCGATAGATTAAGCGATAAATTAGTCCATAGAATAACCGATAAATTAGGCAGCAGATTAAACGATAAATTAAACGACAGTCTGAAGTAACCGAAAAGATTTACTGCACGTGTGTGTGTGTGTGTGTGTGTGTGTGTGTGTGTGTGTGTGTGTGTGTGTGTGTGTGTGTGTGTGTGTGTGTGTGTGTGTGTGTGTGTGTGTGTGTGTGTGTGCGTGCGTGTGTGCGTGTGTGTGTGTGTGTGTGTGTGTGCGTGTGCGTGTATATATGTGTGTGTGTGTGTGCGTGTGTGTGTGTGTGTGCGTGTGCGTGTATATATGTGTGTGTGTGTGTGTGTGTGTGTGTGTGTGTGTGTGCGCGTGTGTATGTGTTTGCATAGATTATTTACGTGGAATTTAACACGGATGCATCGTTATTATATTGAACTGAAAGCCATCTTGAACAAAAACTACATTTTGGATTTTTTTATCTGTCCTGAACTTTTTACTGTAACTATTCCGGCCAAAAAAAAATACAACACAGGAGTGGGAGGGAACGGGAGTTAATCTTCTGGGATTGGGACAGGACGGGAATTTTTTCCCTCATTTTTTCGAGGGATTGGGATGGGACGGGATTTTTTTCGTGGGATTGGGATGGGAGAGGTTTGAAAATCCACTCCCGTGTCACCTTCAATGAGGAACCACTCCATAACTGCTCCACGCGGCTCTGGGGTGTTAATAAAGGCCTTCTGAAGCGAATCGATGCGTTTGTGTAAGAAAAATATTCATATTTAAAACTTTATCAAGGAAAGTTCCAGCCGATCGCCTTCTGTGGAAAAGTGTTGAATGTTGAAAGTGAAACTCAAGCGTATGTGACGTCATGACGATAAAGGTACAACTTTCCTTGATAAAGTTTTAAATTTAACAAACCGTTTGTAATTTTTTCACCTCACCCCATTCTAAACTGAATGATTTTATATATTTTACTACACATTGTCAATATAAATAACCTGAAAATACTGTGGATTATTAAGACTAATTCTTCCTAACCACTCGTGCTAAATGGGGTGAGTGTGTTCTCTTCAGATGTGTTCTGAGTAAATGATTCAACTGATTCGTAAGTTCAGTGTTGGACAGATCAGTTATTCTAACCAAAATGATTCAGTTCAAAGGAGTCATTAGGTGGCGTATCGGACATTAGACGCATTCTGTGCGCATCCCGTCTGCTATAACATCGCAAAAGATTTGTCAACACACAGAAAACACTTCATAACTGGACAGGATTTGCTTCCCGTTTATTAAAAGTATGGTTTATGTCAGCTGGTCAGAGAAGAGTCAACATTTTTTGAGTGCAGTTCACACCCAGCCAGCGGGACAAAAAAAATTTGCAGGAAAAACCCTTAAACCTAAAGATGCAAAAATGGCTTTTATTAGGTATATTTTGTGACAGAACTTACCGAACATCCAAAATAATGCAGTGTGCTGGGCTAAACACACTCGTCATGGGGTCGAAATAGTGTCAGGAATCCCTCCGTCACACACACACACACCGAGATCTGCTGCGAGGAGACGCGGTTCTGACGCCTGAACTTAACTGTGATGGGCAACATCACGACTACGATGAGAAAAAACAGGTACAAGTGAGCATTCGGCCCTTTTTAGGGTCACATGTTGTGACATCACGTCCTGTTTTTGGTTCGTTTACATGTCTTTGGTCCGTGTTGTGTTCATATATCAGCGGACCGAGACCTTTTTGTTTGGGTTCTCCAGGGTTCGGATGGTAGCGTTCACACTTATTCAAATGATCCGCACTAACAGAGCAAATCACACCAGGGTTCGTTTTAATCCAACCTGGGTGAACACACTCTAAAACGCTGAATGCATAAACCATTAAAAAACGTCACTCTTCTACACACACACACACACTACACAAAGAGGCGTCCATATTTACACTGGATATGTGTTTTGACTTTTTCTCTTCCAAATGAATGAGTTGAACTGCAGTGAAGAGTGTGACGGACGAATCACAAACACACACAGAATGAGAATCACTGTACAGGATTAACAGAAAAACAACACGCAGAGACCATGAAAAGAGCCTGAGCGCAACACACTGTAAAATACAGCACAGAAGGTTTACTGGACGATTCTGCTGATTCTACACACACACACACACACGATCTCTGACCGAACGGGAACACCTCACTCCATCACATGACCCAGCCCACTCTACGAAAATGACCGGATACAGCAAAACGAACGAGAATTAACTGATTTGAAGCTCACTGATACATCTGAGATATACGTCCACCTTATTGAGCTCGGAGATTAACTTCCTCTGTTCCAACACACTCCTGGATGAACAGGAAATCACACACCAGATGACTTCTGTGTCTCTGCTAAACAACCATTGAGAGCGACCAAAAAGAGACTTTGCTGAATTCTCACGATTTCTCTTCTGAGAAAAACACCCGTAATCTCACACGTGTCTCCTCTAGAGCTTCAGAGATCTCAAATTTGATTTTCGGAGAAACATTTGAGATAACGTTGATACAAAGAAACAAACCCAAGTTCCCTGAGCCTCGACAGAGCAACATCTGAGCAATAGCATTCCCCTAAACCAGCCATAGAAGAGAAAAATCACAAAGATGATCTCTTTGAGGTCTCAAATGTTCTCCAAGACGCCAATGAGATTGAAAGGGGCTCAAATGACTGTTTCACAGATCTCACATGCTTCTAGAGAAAAATCTCAAGGAAGATCTCAAAGATGTCTCAAATCCTTCTCCAAGACGTCAATGAGAGAGCAAATAAAGTCGTTTGCTTAACAGATCTCAGATCTGTCTCTTATAGAGTTTCAGAAGAGATCTCAAATTTGATTTCTTTAGATTTTTAGAGAAACGTTTGAGATAATGTTGATACCAAGAAACATGCCAAGTTCCCTGAGCCTCGAAAGAGCAACTTCTGAGCAATAACGCTTTCCTAAATCAGCCATAGATGAGAAAAATCACAAGGGAGATCGCACTGATGTCTCAAATATTCCTCCAAGACGCCAATGAGATTGAAAGGAGCTCAAATGACTGTTTCACAGATCTCACATGCCTCTAGAGAAAAATCTCAAGGAAGATCTCAATGTCTCAAATCCTTCTCCAAGACATCAATGAGAGAGCAAATAAAGTCGTTTGCTTAACAGATCTCACACGTGTCTCCTCTAGAGCTCAAATTTGCTTTATTTTGATTTCAAGAGAAACATCTGAGACTATGTCGATACCAAGGAACACATTACGTTTCCTGAGCTATGAAAGAGCAACATCTGAGCAATAACATTCGGCCGTAGAAAAGAACAATCACAAGGGAGATCTCAAAGATGTCTCAAATCCTTCTCCAAGACGTCAATGAGATTGAATGGAGAGCAAATAAAGTCGTTTGCTTAACAGATCTCATATCTGTCTCTTCTAGAGTTTCAGAAGAGATCTCAAATTTGGTTTCTTTAGATTTTTAGAGAAACGTTTGAGATAATGTTGATACCAAGAAACATGCCAAGTTTCCTGAGCCTCGAAAGAGCAACTTCTGAGCAATAACACTTTCCTAAATCGGCCATAGATGAGAAAAATCACAAGGGAGATCGCACTGATGTCTCAAATAATCCTCCAAGACGTCAATGAGACTGAAAGGAGCTCAATGTTTCACAGATCTCACACGTGTCTCCTCTTGAGCGCAAATTTGATTTATTTTGATTTCAAGAGAAACATCTGAGACAATGTCGATACCAAGGAACACATTACGTTTCCTGAGCTATGAAAGAGCAACATCTGAGCAATAACATTCGGCCGTAGAAATGAACAATCACAAGGGAGATCTCACTGATGTCTCAAATCTTTCTCCAAGACGTCAATGAGAGAGCAAAAAGTCGTTTGCTTAACAGATCTCAGATCTGTCTCTTCTAGAGTTTCAGAAGAGATCTCAAATTTGGTTTCTTTAGATTTTTAGAGAAACGTTTGAGATAATGTTGATACCAAGAAACATGCCAAGTTCCCTGAGCCTTGAAAGAGCAACTTCTGAGCAATAACGCTTTCCTAAATCGGCCATAGATGAGAAAAATCACAAGGGAGATCTCAAAGGTGTCTCAAATATTCCTCCAAGACGTCAATGAGACTGAAAGGAGCTCAAATGACTGTTTCACAGATCTCACACGACTCCTCTAGAGAAAAATCACAAGGGAGATCTCACTGATGTCTCAAATCTTTCTCCAAGACGTCAATGAGAGAGCAAATAAAGTCGCTTGCTTAACAGATCTCAGATCTGTCTCTTCTAGAGTTTCAGAAGAGATCTCAAATTTGGTTTCTTTAGATTTTTAGAGAAACGTTTGAGATAATGTTGATACCAAGAAACATGCCAAGTTCCCTGAGCCTCGAAAGAGCAACTTCTGAGCATTAACGCTTTCCTAAATCGCCATAGATGAGAAAAATCACAAGGGAGATCTCAAAGGTGTCTCAAATCCTTCTCCAAGACGTCAATGAGAGAGCAAATAAAGTCACTTGCTTAACAGATCTCAGATCTGTCTCTCCTAGAGTTTCAGAAGAGAGCTCAAATGTGTATTTATTTAGATTTTTAGAGAAACATTTGAGATACCAAGAAACACTACGTTCCCTGAGCCAAGAAAGAACATCATCTTCTTCTAAATCACCCTTAGAAAAGAATAATCTCAAGGGAGATCACATTTCTCAAGACAGAGCAAACGGAGTCACTTGCCGATCTCATGTAGAGTTTCAAAGAAATCTCAATAACGTCTCAAACTGTGCTCAATATGACCGCAAACACGTCATACATCAAATGATCAAACGTTCATGTTAAGGCTCTATACTCGTACGTCTCCTGCCGATGTTGAAGTCTCCTGAGCACTAAACGAGCCTCCCCTGAGCAATATGGTCGATGATAAACTCCCTGTCCCGAGCGAAACACAAGCGAGTGGTTCAAACACAAGCGCAGTGCACATGAACACCAGTGCGCTTCGTATCGCAGACATGCAGCAAATGCGCCGATCTTCATACTCACCCAAAAGTACATCATCATTTCAGCCACGGCAAACCCTCAACAGATACGTCTCTCTTGAGTTCAGGTCTCCTCCACACTTCTCTCCTCGCGTCTCCTCCTCTCCTCCTTCAGACTTTTCCTGATGTTCGGAGGTCTAGAATTCAGCAGTTTCTCAGGAATCACCTGGAGGAGCGGCGTCAGTGTGTCTGATACTCTTTTACTCCTTGCTTTGCTCTCGTCTCACAGCAGCTTTAATTTAAGACTGAGTCTGAACCGGGATCACAGCAGCCTCCAGCGGGGAGAGAGAGCGAGAGAGAGAGAGAGAGAGAGAGAGAGAGAGAGAGAGAGCGAGCGAGGGGGTTTTCTCTGATGACAGTATTGATGGCGGATGTTAGTGAACAGGCTCTACCCACAATCCTCTCAAGATACACCGTCTGAAACCCGACAAGCACCACAAACAAACAACATAAAGCAGAGAAGAACATATAAAGATGGAGGACGGAGCCGTGTTTGAAGCGTCTGTATGTCATTAAAAATGTGTCTCTCGTACACGTGCTGGGAACTACCATGGCCGGCTCGTATTTCTCCTCATAATCAAAGGAAAGAATATTATAGTCGTTTTTGGCATACATTTTATTGCAGGAAAACATTTTATATTTTGTAAAAAGTGAAGTCTATCTACTGAAATAATATTTTCTTGTAAAATGTACTCCAATAATATATTATAATTACAGCTAAAGCTGTAAACTATGGCGCCGGTCATTTCTAGCCTATAGGCTACATTAGCCTACTATAATATTGAAGGGAAAAATTAACTGATTTCTATACAAAGCCTTAAATTAGGGTACAACGCGGCTAAAGAAAAATGTGCTTTTCACTACTCCTGTAATGATATACAGAAAGAAATATATATGTGTGTATTGAACATTTATGTGCGAAAATAAATCATAAAAGTGGTTATTTTATTTAAAAAAACTTAAAATGTATGGGGTGTCGAGGGGGGCATTTTACCCCACACATACAAATACTTTCGCTAAAATAATATGTTTTTAATGGGGCTGTCAAAAGATTAATCGCGATTAATCGCATCCAAAATAAAAGTTTGTGTTTACATAATATATGTGTGTGTACTCTGTTAATTATTATTTATATATAAATACACACACATTCATGTATATATTTAAGAAATATTTGCATGTATATACTGTATATACATTTATATAATCTATAATATATATATATATATATATATATATATAAATATAAATGTTTTATAATATTTTTTTCTTAAATATATACATGAATGTGTGTGTATTATTATATAAATAATAATTAACAGAGTACACACACATATATTATGTAAACACAAACTTTTAATTTGGATTCGATTAATCGCGATTAATCTTTTGACAACCCTAGTTTTTAATAGTTTTAAATTACAAGTTAATACTTAATACGTGCAAAGTTTGAACTATTTTCTGTTTATTTTGATGAATAAAATAATTAATTTTTGATCAATAAATATGCCGTAATTAAAATATGTTAATTTAGAAATATATCTGGAAAATATAGAAACAAAATCATTTAAAAAAGTAAAGATTCTGAAAGCATTGAAGGAGATCCAATAATCATTTAATATAGATTTACAGTAGTAACAATCAATTATATTTTATGATATGATTATCACATTTTTAAATATGATGGTTTCATTACAAATATGTTCTCTAAAGTGGACACCCAACGTAATAAATGATACTTACAATCTGAATCTAACCATCTCATGTCAACAAATGTTGTTTATTATCATGTTAAATATGGTGCCTTTTACCCCAAATACCATACTTTTACATATTCTTCCGTTATTGAAAAACTTTACCTTGAACAAAACTGACAAACATTAACCACTCCTTTGTTTCAAAATATTTACAATAATTTTAGCGATTCTTATTTGCTACTTAAATGTACAACGTTTTTAAAAACATCAAATATTAGATCAAATGAGCACAGAATCAACTTTGGCTGTTATAAAAACTAGCCAGATTTATTCAGACATGCATTAAATATTGAAGAACATTAAAAATTATAATGAATATATAATATGGTGCATATTTTTAGCAAAATGCTCCTTTTCTAGAGTTAATTTTTCTAGCTGACTAAGGAGTTTATGGACACTGGATATGTTTTTTTTGTAGGTAAATGTGACGTTACATGATGGATTTCGGTAAGTTGCATCTTTTAACACACTTTCAGATGTTCATTCATGTTTATTTGGCGCTGTAACTGGTACTAAAGCGGAAGAGAAGATCCGTTCATGAGCCGCTTCCCTTGAGCTGATATATATATATGTGTGTGTGTGTGTGTGTGTGTGTGTGTGAACATCTGTGTGTGTGTGTGTGTGTGTGTCTGTATGTGAGTGTCTGTGTGTGTGTGTGTGTGTGTGTGTGTGTGTGTGTGTGTGTGTGTGTGTGTGTGTGTGTGTGTGTGTGTGTGTGTGTGTGTGTGTGTGTGTGTGTGTGTGTGTGTGTGTGTGTATGTATGTATGTATATGTATATATATATATATATATATATATATATATATATATATATATATATATATATATATATATATATATATATATATATATATATATATATATATATATATATATTAGGGCTGTCAAAAGATTAATCGCGATTAATCGCATCCAAAATAAAAGTTTGTGTTTACATAATATATGTGTGTGTACTCTGTTAATTATTATTTATATATAAATACACACACATTCATGTATATATTTAAGAAATATTTGCATGTATATACTGTATATACATTTATATAATCTATAATCTATATAAATATAAATGTTTTATATATATATAAAAAAAAAAATTTCTTAAATATATACATGCTTGTGTGTGTATTTATATATAAATAATAATTAACAGAGTACACACACATATATTATGTAAACACAAACTTTTATTTTGGATGTGATTAATCGCGATTAATCTTTTGACAGCCCTAATATATATATAATTGGGCTGTCAAAATTGACGCGTTAATAACACATAAAAGCAAATTCATTTTAGGGCTGTCAAAATTAACGCGTTAATAACACATAAAAGCAAATTCATTTTAGGGCTGTCAAAATTAACGCGTTAATAACACAAACGCAAATTCATTTTAGGGCTGTCAAAATTAACGCGTTAATAACACATAAACGAAAATTAATTTTAGGGCTGTCAAAATTAACGCGTTAATAACACATAAACACAAATTCATTTTAGGGCTGTCAAAATTTACGAGTTAATAACACAAACGCAAATTAATTTTAGGGCTGTCAAAATTAACGCGTTAATAACACAAACGCAAATTCATTTTAGGGCTGTCAAAATTAACGCGTTAATAACACAAACGCAAATTCATTTTAGGGCTGTCAAAATTAACGCGTTAATAACACAAACGCAAATTCATTTTAGGGCTGTCAAAATTAACGCGTTAATAACACAAACGCAAATTCATTTTAGGGCTGTCAAAATTAACGCGTTAATAACACAAACGCAAATTAATTTTAGGGCTGTCAAAATTAACGCGTTAATAACACAAACGCAAATTAATTTTAGGGCTGTCAAAATTTACGTGTTGATAACACAAACGCAAATTCATTTTAGGGCTGTCAAAATTAACGCGTTAATAACACAAACGCAAATTCATTTTAGGGCTGTCAAAATTAACGCGTTAATAACACAAACGCAAATTAATTTTAGGGCTGTCAAAATTTACGTGTTGATAACACAAACGCAAATTCATTTTAGGGCTGTCAAAATTAACGCGTTAATAACACAAACGCAAATTCATTTTAACGGCACTAATTTTATTAACGCTGCGCGCATTTTCTGTTTGATCCGTGGCCTAGCCCGTAGTTGGAGAAATCGAGAGCAGCCATAGACGTAAAGGATGCAGCAGCAAACAGAAATGGGGAAAGAAAAGGGTAAACATTAACATTACTATTCTGAAACAAGTGACGTTATATCGCCAACATAAGCTACCATTTTTTCTGTTTAACTTTTATTAGACTCCAGGTCGAAATAAAAGAAAAGGGTGTTTTTGCTGCAGTCCGAGCGCAATGCGTGAATACACTGCAAGCTCACTCTCGCTCATATCCGAGGTAAATCATTAACACCATCACCACTTGCAGTACATGTGTTTTATTAAACTATACATTACAATCGGCTAAAACCAATGCGCAGGTTACTTTTCTGGACAAGAGCGCTCCCGAGTCTGTGTTTCTCACACTGTTCACGTGAATCACGGCACAGTTCGAGTGCAACCGAGCTCAGAGCACCTCCTCCAGGTAGTCTCGAGCATGACAGCATCACATGACCAACTAAACTGCCAGTGTAAAAACGCCCTTTATTTCTATTCTTAAAATGAGAGAAATCACTGCTTATTCTGAATTTTTAAGCTTAGGCTTAAGAGACATGAGAGACAAGTTCTTTGAAAAACATCTGACCTTTGATACAGGTCTAGTCTTCATGCTCTGTCGAGTATGGTTTCACTAATAATAAACACACATTTGCATAAAGCATGCATATGTGTCCATACCCATGTTGATTAGAGTATTAAAAACTTGAAACATATTAATTTAAAGTTAATTTAGAAATGGTAAAAATGTGCAATTAATTGCGAGTTAACTCATGACAATCATGTGATTAATCGTGATTAAATATTTTAATCGACTGACATACACATATATACACATATAGGTGTTTAAATATTTGTGTGTGTGACATACACACACACACAAATATTTAAAATGTGTGATTAATCACGAGCTAACTCATGACAATCATGCGAATAATCGTGATTAAAAAAAAAAAAAAAAAAAAAAAATTATATTATATTAAAATTATATATATATATATATATATATATATATATATAGATATATATATATATATATATATATATATATAGATATATAGATATATATATATATATGTATATATATATGTATATATATGTATATATATATATATATATATATGTATATATATATATATATATATATATATATATATATATATATATATATATATATATATATATATATATATATATATATATATATATATATATATATATATATATATATATATATATATAGATAGATAGATAGATAGATAGATAGATAGATAGATAGATAGATAGATAGATATATATATATATATATATATATATATATATATATATATATATATATATATATATATATATATATATATATATATATATATATAGATAGATAGATAGATAGATATATCCCATAACTGTAATTTATATATTAAGTCAAAAAATATTTTATATATTTATTTATATATTATATTGTGCAAATATTTTGCAAGCTAATATTTAATATTTTTAATTTAAGGGCTATTATTATTATAATACATTATTATCATTTTGTTGAACCATTGCACCATTTTCTTGACAATTAAGCACATTTAACCCAAATTGTAATTAATGAAACAAAAGAAAGAAAATCTAATTTCCATTACTGTTCCAAAAACAGTAATGTGGACAACAAAACGTGTATATATTTTGCAAGTAAAGTAATTTAAGGTCCAGTAAATGATTATTATTATTATTATTTTTATTATTATCATGACAAATGAAAACCCACATTTTCAATAATGTAATGCAAAAATAATCATATTACTGTAAAGTGAAAAAAAAAAAGTATATTTAACATTTTGTAAGAAAATATTTAATATTTTGCAAGATATTATAGATATAAGATATATTTGGCATTACAGGATTTTTTGTGTGTGTATTGTGACTACTCCAAATTGTATTTTTATCTTATTATTATTAAATATATTTTGATTATTAATGTAATGCAATACAAAAAAAATCTTATTCCAAATAAAATACTAGTGTAATAGTGTTTTGCAAAAACTTGCCATTACTGTAATGTGAACAACATAAATATGATTTAAATTGTAATTATTTATACACTTATACACACTATGGTTGTATTTGTTGTGCCTCTCATTTTTACTGTAATCCAGTGCTGGAATGAATAAAAGCATTGGAATAAATAAAAAAGCCTGCACTGTAATGAGCATCACCTTTATGAATAATTGGAAAAAGTCAAACGGTAACGAGCTTTTGCATGAAAATCTGCTTAGATGTCACAACAATACAAAAAAACTTAACGGTCTTCAAAACAGGCTTTGTTTTATTAATAATTTAGCATGTTTTCTTTCAGATGTCGGGATGAAATGTGGCCTAGATGTGTTATCATACCAATCCCCCCTGAAGTCAGTTCAATCCCTTTATATAAAGAGAAACCGAGTGAGTGAGAAGTACATGAGACTCATCACTGCTGCGTCAGCACATTTTAAAAACAGGTCATCAATATCTGCCTGCAGGACACACTTTAAAAACCCAGCCTACAAACCACAGACGCACAGAGACAGAATCTGCTGCTGTGCCAGATAACCACACACACACACACACACACACACACACACACACACGGTACTGTAATACCATCTGACTCTTCTCCAGCCCCACGTCTCCTTTAATTGGATTTTTATCTGTGGTCATTTTTTTCTCTCTCTAGTATCTCTCTTAGACCTCTGAGGAATATTATTAGAAATAATAATTAGACTACAAGAGGGGGAAAAAATACAAATGTAACAGGATACATCGTCTCACTTTATCTCTCTCCGTCTCGCTGCTGCTGTGAATGCACGAGGAAAATAAATGTGTTGTTTTCCGTGTCCTGTAATGCTAAAAGATTCACAGCGCACGAATCTGGACCATCCGATGCTTTCACCTTGATTCTCTGGATCTAGTTTGATTCTCTAATCTGAATCTCTGACTTTGGTTTTTCTGACTCCAGTTTGATTCTCTAAATTTAATTTATTGATTCTCTAATTTGATTAATCAATTCTCTAAATGTATTTATTGATACTCTAATCTGATTCTTTGATTCTCTAATCTGAATCTCCAACTCTGGTTGTTCGACTCTGATTCTTTTCTGACTCTGATTCTTTTCAGTCTCCTGGCCAGATAGATTATTTCCTTTTGACTCTAGTTTTGATTCTTCTATGACTCTAGTTTGATTAATTGATTCTCTAAATTGATTCTTTGATTCTATAATCTGAATCTCTAACTCTAGTTTGATTCTTCGACTGTAGTCTGACCCTTTTACTCTGAATATATGACCCTAGTTTGATTCTTCAACTCTAGTTTGATTCTTCGACTGTAGTCTGATTCATTTGCTTTAGTCTGACCCTTTGACTCTGAATCTCTAACTCTATTTTAATTCTTCAACTCTAGTTTGATTCTTCAACTGTAGTCTGATTCATTTGCTCTAGTCTGACCCTTTGACTCTGAATATATGACCCTAGTTTGAATCTTCAACTCTAGTTTGATTCTTCGACTGTAGTCTGATTCATTTGCTCTAGTCTGACCCTTTGACTCTGAATCTATAATCTAGTTTGATTCTTCAACTCTAGTTTGATTCTTCAACTCTAGTCTGATTCATTTGCTTTAGTCTGACCCTTTGACTCTGAATCTCTACCTCTAGTTTGATTCTTCAGCTCTAGTTTGATTCTTCAACTGTAGTCTGATTCATGTGCTTTAGTCTGACCCTTTGACTCTGAATCTCTAACTCTAGTTTGATTCTTCAACTCTAGTTTGATTCTTCGACTGTAGTCTGATTTATTTGCTCTAGTCTGATCCTTTGATTTTGAATCTCTAACTCTAGTTTGATTCTTCAACTCTAGTTTGATTCTTCAACTGTAGTCTGATTCATTTGCTCTAGTCTGACCCTTTGACTCTGAATCTATGACCCTAGTTTGATTCTTCGTCTGTAGTTTGATTCTTCGACTGTAGTCTGATTTATTTGCTTTAGTCTGATCCTTTGATTTTGAATCTCTAACTCTAGTTTGATTCTTCAACTCTAGTTTGATTCTTCAACTGTAGTCTGATTCATTTGCTCTAGTCTGACCCTTTGACTATGAATCTATGACCCTAGTTTGATTCTTCGACTGTAGTTTGATTCTTCGACTGTAGTCTGATTCATTTGCTCTAGTCTGACCCTTCGACTCTGAATCTCTGACTCTAGTTTGATTCTTCAACTCTAGTTTGATTCTTCAAATGTAGACTGATTCATTTGCTTTAGTCTGACCCATTGATTCTGAATCTCTAATTCTAATTTGATTCTTCAACTCTAGTTTGATTCTTCAACTGTAGACTGATTCATTTGCTGTAGTCTGATCCTTTGATTTTGAATCTATGACCCTAGTTTGATTCTTCGACTGTAGTTTGATTCTTCGACTGTAGTCTGATTCTTCGACTGTAGTTTGATTCTTCGACTGTAGTCTGATTCATTTGCTGTAGTCTGACCCTTTGATTTTGAATCTATGACCCTAGTTTGATTCTTCGACTGTAGTTTGATTCTTCGACTGTAGTCTGATTCTTCGACTGTAGTTTGATTCTTCGACTGTAGTCTGATTCATTTGCTGTAGTCTGACCCTTTGATTTTGAATCTATGACCCTAGTTTGATTCTTCGACTGTAGTTTGATTCTTCGACTGTAGTCTGATTCTTCGACTGTAGTTTGATTCTTCGACTGTAGTCTGATTCATTTGCTGTAGTCTGACCCTTTGATTTTGAATCTATGACCCTAGTTTGATTCTTCGACTGTAGTTTGATTCTTCGACTGTAGTTTGATTCTTCGACTGTAGTCTGATTCATTTGCTCTAGTCTGACCCTTCGACTCTGAATCTCTGACTCTAGTTTGATTGTTCGCCATTGATTCTTTTCTGACTCTAGCTTGATTCTCTAATTTGATTTATTGATTCTCTAATCTGAATCTCTGACTCAAGTTTGAATCTTCGACTCTGAATCTCTGACTGTAGTTTGATTCTTCGACTGCAGTTCTAGTTTGACTCTCCGAATATCCAACTTTATTTTCAACTCGCTGAATAGTTTGATTTCTGAATCTTTGACTCTAATCTGATTCTCCGCCTACAGGAAGTGTCTGATTCAGACAGAACAATAAAAAGCGTTGATCTTGCATTCAGCCAGCTCTAATGCTGATAACATGAACACGGACTGCTCAAGAGTCATTTGCTCAGCGGGTAACAGGTGATCATCTCTTCACCATCACCTGCTGGAACGTTACGAATCTCACCTGTTGTTTCTCTCAGCATCAACAAACAGCACCGCGCACATATATCATATCAACACACATTGTGTTGAACCGAATCCCAGAAGCATATTTACCCTCCACACACACAGCTGCTCGGCGCTCAGTTGAACACACAACGCCACTCGCACTGTGACTGAACGCTTAGGGAAGGGATGTCATCAAGTCAAGCACAAATCCACCTGTTCATATCAATCATGGACGCACAAACAAACCACACTGTATCAACACACACACACACACACACACACTTACCCGTGTGCTGAAGAGAGGAAGTCCCAATCGCCACAGGTGATCGGTCAGGACCCTCCCGTACACCAGAGAGACACTGGACGGCTTACACACACCACCTGACCATAAAAAAAGAGAAAGAGTCACTACAGCTGCGCACACACACACACACACACACACACACACACACACACACACACACACACACACACACACACACACACACACACACAGAATTGCATTGCTCAGATGTTTCTCCTTCTTAGACTTTCATGGAGTTCTCAGTTTTGTTTCATACAAGTATCAACGCCGTCTCAGACGCTTCTCCTAAAATCCCTTCAGAAACTTTCATGTACTTCTCCCTCTTTCTCAGGGGTGTAACAAGTACTCGAAAATTACACTCAAGTGACAAACTACTCAATTAAATGTCTAAGTATCCAGCCAAAAACATTCTTGAGTGAAAGTAAAGAAGCAACAAGTATTAAAAAGTAGAAGAATTTTACCTGCTAAATGCTAATTGTTTTCAGGATTTACGTATATTTGATAAACTCTGTATTTAATTATGAAAACATTGATTGTATTGTCATTCACAATCAAAACTGATGTTGAAAAAAGTCAAACCTCGAAACACCACTGCAAAAAAAGTATTTTCAAGTTGAAACCCCCAAATTAATATTTACATAAAGAAATTAATTATAATTGCTCAAGTATTTTACGCCCCTGCTCTTTCTATATACTTTTCTATATACACTTCTTTTTTTTTTAAAGTTGCCTTTTTGCAATACATTAATGAAAATGTAGGCTAAAGCCCAATCCCAATTCTATTTTATACCCCTCCTACCCCTTGAGGTAAAACTTTATTTATATAGCACTTTTAACAATGTAGATTGTTTCAAAGCAGCTTTACAGTGTTAAACAGGAAAATAATGCAGCATAATTTTATTCAGCTGTATAGCCATTCTGGAAAAAACGCTGATGTCATCAGTTCATTTCAATTATCATACAGTGACAGTGTGGGCTTTAGATCAATAATTATATCAGTAATTAAGTTTAAATGGATAATTTAGTTTATTAATTAGATTTATTTCCATGTTTAGTTGAAAAATTTAGTGTCAAGTCTCAAGTCTCTGAGGTCAAGTCTCAAGTCTCTGAGGTCAAGTCTCAAGTCTCTGAGGTCAAGTCTCAAGTCTCTGAGGTCAAGTCTCAAGTCTCTGAGGTCAAGTCAAGTCTCAAGTCTCTGAGGTCAAGTCTCAAGTCTCTGAGGTCAAGTCTCAAGTCTCTGAGGTCCAAGTCAAGTCTCAAGTCTCTGAGGTCAAGTCAAGTCTCAAGTCTTCGAGGTCAAAGTCCAAGTCAAAGTTCAAGTCTTTAAGGTTCAAGTCAAGTTTCAAGTCTTCGAGGTCCAAGTCCAAGTCAAGTTTCAAGTCTTCGAGGTCCAAGTCCAAGTCAAGTCTCAATTCTTTGAGGTCCAAGTCTAAGTCAAGTTTCAAGTCTTCGAGGTCCAAGTCCAAGTCAAGTTTCAAGTCTTCGAGGTCCAAGTCCAAGTCAAGTTTCAAGTCTTCGAGGTCCAAGTCCAAGTCAAGTTTCAAGTCTTCGAGGTCCAAGTCCAAGTCAAGTTTCAAGTCTTCGAGGTCCAAGTCCAAGTCAAGTCTCAATTCTTTGAGGTCCAAGTCTAAGTCAAGTCTCTGAGGTCCAAGTCAAGTCTCAATTCTTTGAGGTCCAAGTCTAAGTCAAGTCTCAAGTCTTCGAGGTCCAAGTCCAAGTCAAGTTTCAAGTCTTCGAGGTCCAAGTCCAAGTCAAGTTTCAAGTCTTCGAGGTCCAAGTCCAAGTCAAGTCTCAATTCTTTGAGGTCCAAGTCTAAGTCAAGTCTCTGAGGTCCAAGTCATGTCTCAATTCTTTGAGGTCCAAGTCTAAGTCAAGTCTCAAGTCTTCGAGGTCCAAGTCCAAGTCAAGTCTCTGAGGTCCAAGTCCAAGTCAAGTTTCAAGTCTCTGAGGTCCAAGTCAAGTCTCAAGTCTTTGAGGTCCAAGTCAAGTCTCAAGTCTTCGAGGTCAAAGTCCAAGTCAAGTTTCAAGTCTCTAAGGTCCAAGTCCAAGTCAAAGTTCAAGTCTTTAAGGTTCAAGTCAAGTTTCAAGTCTTCGAGGTCCAAGTCAAGTCTCAAGTCTTTGAGGTCCATGTCCAAGTCAAGTTTCAAGTCTTTAAGGTCCAAGTCAAGTTTCAAGTCTTCGAGGTCCAAGTCAAGTCTCAAGTCTTCGAGGTCAAAGTCCAAGTCAAGTTTCAAGTCTCTAAGGTCCAAGTCCAAGTCAAAGTTCAAGTCTTTAAGGTTCAAGTCAAGTTTCAAGTCTTCGAGGTCCAAGTCCAAGTCAAGTCTCAATTCTTTGAGGTCCAAGTCCAAGTCAAGTCTCTGAGGTCCAAGTCAAGTCTCAAGTCTTCGAGGTCCAAGTCCAAGTCAAGTTTCAACTCTGAGGTCCAAGTCAAGTCTCAATTCTTTGAGGTCCAAGTCAAGTCTCAAGTCTTCGAGGTCCAAGTCCAAGTCAAGTCTCTGAGGTCCAAGTCCAAGTCAAGTTTCAAGTCTCTGAGGTCCAAGTCAAGTCTCAAGTCTTTGAGGTCCAAGTCAAGTCTCAAGTCTTCGAGGTCAAAGTCCAAGTCAAGTTTCAAGTCTCTAAGGTCCAAGTCCAAGTCAAAGTTCAAGTCTTTAAGGTTCAAGTCAAGTTTCAAGTCTTCGAGGTCCAAGTCCAAGTCAAGTCTCAATTCTTTGAGGTCCAAGTCCAAGTCAAGTTTCAAGTCTCTAAGGTCCAAGTCCAAGTCAAAGTTCAAGTCTTTAAGGTTCAAGTCAAGTTTCAAGTCTTCGAGGTCCAAGTCCAAGTCAAGTCTCAATTCTTTGAGGTCCAAGTCAAGTCTCAAGTCTTCGAGGTCAAAGTCCAAGTCAAGTCTCAAGTCTTCGAGGTCCAAGTCAAGTCTCAATTCTTTGAGGTCCAAGTCAAGTCTCAAGTCTTCGAGGTCAAAGTCCAAGTCAAGTTTCAAGTCTCTAAGGTCCAAGTCCAAGTCAAAGTTCAAGTCTTTAAGGTTCAAGTCAAGTCTCAAGTCTTCGAGGTCCAAGTCCAAGTCAAGTCTCAATTCTGAGGTCCAAGTCAAGTCTCAATTCTTTGAGGTCCAAGTCAAGTCTCAAGTCTTCAAGGTCCAAATCAAGTCAAGCCTTAAGTCTTTAGGATCCAAGTCAAGTCTCAAGTCAAGTCATGTGTTTAAGAGATTTCGCTCCAAAATGTTGCAGTTCAGAACATTACTGAGAACAACTTTTCTCAGTAATATTTATTTTCGTATTTTTATTATAAAGTTTTTTATTTTGTTGACTTCAAATGTTTTCCTTTCAGATTACCAACAGAAACTTGTGCAGCAGATTTTAAAATACACATAATCTAGACCATTTATGAGCCGTTTTAACCAGCAACAGCACATTATGATGATATTTCACTATAATTGTGAGCAGATTTGGCCTTCACAATTGTAGACTCTCTCTGTGTCAACATACGGAAGAGAGAGAGAGAAACACACACTCGTGCCGACAGCACATGTATTATTTAAGAGCAAAATGCCCATTACAGAGATGCATTTGCCACGAGTCAACGTGTCTATTACACCACAAACACACACGTCATCTTTAAATGGTGCATCTAACAAGCTCTGCACACTTTAAAATCCCCTCCTTCGGCATCTGACCCGTCTGCTATCGCTCAGAGTGTCAAATCAGACTACACTGTAAAAAATGATGTTTTCGAAGATTATTGGAGTATGTTTTACAAGAAAATACCAGTTCTACTTCAACATTCAATGTGTCTGTAAATATCTGAATGTACTCACAATTTGTGAGTGAAAATAGTTTTTAAAGAAAATCCTCCACCTCATTTTTTCCCCCCGCTGTACTACAGCATCAGCGTGTAAACCCAACACATGTTAAACATGAGCACATCAAAGATTCAGCTGCAGACTGAAACACACTCATTTCAGAGACATCTGGAGGCATTTCTGGGGTTATTGACCAGGTCTGCGTGTTCTGCTCGAGTCGCTGGAATCGAGGTTGATTTTGAGGCAGATTGTGTTGTTTTAAGTGATGTGTGTATGCAGTTTTTTCATCTCTTTCCGCAGACTCGACAGCCACCTGCACCGACTGCATCAAATATTAACACTGCGATTAAACGCTACAGAGAGAGAGAGAGAGAGAGAGAGAGAGAGAGAGAGAGAGAGAGAGAGAGAGAGAGAGGGATGAGCGAGCCTGTCGATGTTTGTAGTTGCTGCCGCAGTGACTGTGTGTGTGTGTGTGTGTGTGTGTGTGTGTGTGTGTGTGTGTGTGTGTGTGTGTGTGTGTGTGTGTGTGTGTGTGGGAGTGCTTGGCTGGAGCTCACTAATCACTTAGGGTAATGCTGACCTCCAGCGCCACCTCACTCTCACACACACACACACACACACACACACACTCATAAGTGATCTTTGGCTGGTGGGATCGTGTTTTGAAAAAACAGAAAAACGTCCTGTGAAAAACTGACACAAATAATTTTTCTTCACCTTTCACAAGTTCAAATAAATGCAAAAGGCACTTCTATTGGCCAGAATAAGACCCAGTTTCTGACTGACATGTTAACGGACCAATCACAGTTCACTTGTGATATTTAAAGGTCCCATGGCATGGCATTTTTCTATTATTTTATAGTGTTTTCTGAGGTGTACTTATATTATTAGTATGATTTTTACATCATGAAATGTCATAATTTAGAAATAAAAGGCATTTTTTCTATACTGCTGTTTGCCCTGTGGCTGAATGCCCTGCTTCAAGAGGCGTGTCTGCTGTGAGACTTCAGTAAAAACGCCCACTGTTGTGATTGGCTGACATCTTTGCATTTTAAATGAGCGGAGGGGGCGTGGTTTAACGAGGCACGAGCAGGCACGAGTCTGCCAGAGAGACGGATGGACCTGTGTTCACTTCTCATCAGTTCTCTCAGCATGTCTCAGTTCAGGGTGAACTGTTGTAGTTACTAGCATATACTTCAGGATATTAGTTTATTTCTAGTCGGAGGGGCTGTCACTCATGTCAGAAAGTTAGTAACTTTAGTAAATTATGGATCAGCGCTGACTCGAGACGCGAACCGTTTAGAACGATTCAGTCCGATTTGGTGAACTGGTTCGGTTCACTAAAAAGAACCGATTCAAAAGAATGATTCGTTCGCGAACCGGACATCACGGAGACGAAGCGATTGCTAACAAAGTTATTTATAGTAACTACTGAGTTGTGACAGCGCTGTCTGTCAGCGCGAGTTTATTGTGTTTGTATCTGAGAGTTCTGAATAAACACGAGTCCCAGTCACACCGAGTCCTCTTCATCATTATTCTACCAACTTTGTAACACATGCAATGTACCATTACAGCGAGATGAACGAGTTAGTAAGTGTTGAGTATAGCATTATTTCTAGATATGTTCCAATCATATGAATAGCGTCATTGACGCGCATTGAGTAACGTTACACAGCGCAAACAAAGACACAACAGCTGTAATCGAATGTAATCCAGTTTATTGTGGGGAAAGCTGGCTAGCCTAGCCGGATACCCTCACGCTTACCCCCCTTCTGCTTAATCTCACGCCGCGTTTGGTGCCTCCGCTGTGGGCCAGATGCAGTACTGGGGGTCGGGGATGTTGGAGGCCGAGCTTCGGCGTGCGTGAAGTTTATCTCTAAAGATGTGACTGCTGATGTTAAACAGAAAAGACTGTATGCACATTTTAGAACAGATAGACGCGACAAGGACGTACAAAAACACTGACTCACAAGATAGAAAACACGAAAACACCGCTCTGTCGGGAGAGAGAGAAGCCGCTGCGTGTCCACAAATAATAAATAATAAGCTACACATAAGAAATCAATGATCACAGATCAGAAGGAACTGAAGAAAGACTTCTGTTTTCATTTGTACATCCAAACACTGAGAAACTGCCAGCGTTCACTCGTTCACAAGTAACGTTAATGATCTCTGGAGTGTTTGCATGGGCGTGCCAGATTCTCTGGGCGGAGGAAAGGGAGGAAACCGTTCCTGCTTGGACGTCAAACCAGGAGACTTCAGGATTGGCTAGTCGGGCCTGTCATTTTCTCAAAGGCAGAGAAAGACAGCCAGAACTCGCTTTTACACCGATCAACATTTCTATCCACTTGGGGACAATATTCAGGCTAGGGGAACTCATATTAATGTTGAAATACCTCATAAAATGAAAATTGCATGCCATGGGACCTTTAAGGGCCAAAGAACAAGAAAGAATAAAGAAATACAGATTGAGAGAAATAACGCCTCTAGATTTGTGAGTTGTGTGACATTTTCCACAGTTTTCTTTACACCCTTTTTGCAGTGTTATTGTGGCATTATTGGGATGCTGTGTGTGTGTGTGTGTGTGTGTGTGTGTGTGTGTGTGTGTGTGTGTGTGTGTGTGTGTGTGTGTGTGTGTGTGTGTGTGTGTGTGTGTGTGTGTGTGTGTGTGTGTGTGTGTGTGTGTGTGTGTGTGTGTGTGTGTGTGTGTGTGTGTGTGTGTGTGTGTGTGTGTAAGTGTACCAGAAAACGGTTCGTTTGCTCCATGGCACGCGTTATTAAAGCTGCAATGAACCTGTTCTCTCGTCCTTCACTCTCTGCTTCCTTCTTTTACCACACGCACACAACAAAGAAAAAAAACAAACAAAACAGAATAAAAGGAAACAAGTGGATGAAACATCCATAAACATCAAACCGTCTGCACTTACAGGGAAATTATCTACTGTGTATCGTTTAATATTTCTCTCACTGTCTGATTTTAATCATAAAAACACTAATGAGTCCACATGCATAATGCAAAGCACCATGGGAGGGATGCATATCTGTCATAAATAGTTATTAATTTGATCATTAGCAATATTATTCACTAAATTATACTAAATAAAACAGAGCGTGAGTGCATGTGTGTATATATATATATATGTGGGTGGGATATATTAGGCAGCAAGTGAACATGTTGTCCTCAAAGTTGATGTGTTAGAAGCAGGAAAAATGGGCAAGCGTAAGGATTTGAGCGAGTTTGACGAGGGCCAGATTTTGACGGCTGGGTCAGAGCATCTCCAAAACTGCAGCTCTTGTGTCAGTCTCTTTTAAAAGTGCTATCAAACGAGTTTGAGGCGTTGACTTGGCCTCCAAATTCCCCAGATCTCAATCCAACCGAGCATCTGTGGGATGTGCTGAACAAACAAGTCGGAACTTACAGGACTTAAAGGATCTGCTGCTAACATCTTGGTGCCAGATACCACAGCACACCTTCAGGGCTCTAGTGGAGTCCATGCCTCGACGGGTCAGGGCGAAATGGACAATATTAGGGCCCTATAGAAAGTGCTTTTAACAGATCTGAGGTCAGCACATGTTCGCTGGTGATGAAGTGATCAGGGCTCTTACACAGATGAGGTTGTTTACCTACGTCAAACTCTCAATCAATGACCCCCGGCAGATTAATTGAGATGCTTTACATTGATTTTTCCAATGACCAGAGATGGAGCGGGGGCCTGTTACCACGGTGATCTGTAGGGTCAGGGGCTTACGTACACACACACACACACACACACACACTGCAGGGTGTTTTCTCTCATTCATAAACCTATCGATATATCTATCAAATCACTCAATAAAGCCATTTTGATTTTTTCACAAATTTAAACTAACTGCATGCATATGAAATCAAGCTCAAAATGTTCAAGAATTGTGTTGTTAACTCCACTCAACCGAGGAAGCAGCAAAAAATTAAATTCTTGAGTGGAGAAAGAAGCTCCAGTAGGTTCACAACTGCTCTGAAAGCAGACTGGACTCACACCAGCATTTCTCTGCAGCAAACCGAACCTGGGACTGTGACAGATGTTTGCTTACTAGGACCTCATTCATGTCTGGAGAACATCCGTAAATATGAACAATAACAGTAGTTATACATGATAAACAGATGCTAGCACTCGTGGATGTGCTCATATTGATGACGCAAACATACATGGGTCATAATGATCTGCTCTGAGAGCCAGCCGGGCAGAGACAGACAGCAGCTCTTCATTACTGCATTCCTCTGAACATCCTCATTAGACGCTGGAGACGTCAGAGGCAGAACCAACAGTTCATTAGAGAGAACACACACACACACACACAATCTCACACACAATCTCACACACACACACACACACACACACACAATCTCACACACACAATCTCTCACACACACACACACACACACAATCTCACACACACACACACACACACACTCTCACACACACTCACACACACAAACTCACACAGACTGACACAGACACTCACTCACTCACTCAAACACACACACAATCTCACACTCACACTCACAGACACAAACACAAACACAAACACAAACACACACACACACACACACACACACACACACACACACACTCACGCTCACGCTCACGCTCACGCTCACGCTCACGCTCACACTCACACAATCTCACACACTCATACTCACAGACACAAACACAAACACAAACACAAACACACACACACACACACACACTCACAGACACAAACTCAAACACACACACACAATCTCACACACTCACAGACACAAACACAAACACACACACTCACACAAACTGACACAGACTCACACAGACTGACACACACACACACACACACACACACACTCACTCAGAGACACTCACTCAAAAACATACACACACTCACAGACACACACACACACTCAAGAGACACTCTCTCTCACACACACAAACACTCTAGAGACACTCTGACATACACTCACAGACAGACACTCACTCACACACACACACACACACACACACACACACTCACAAACATACACAAACACACACTCAAGAGACACTCTTACACACACTCACAGACACACACACACACGCACACACACACTCACAGACACACACAAACACACTCACTCACAGACACACTCACAATGGAAGCAATGGACACAGACACACACTCACTCACAGACCACACACACACACACACACACACACACACACTCACACACACACAGACACTCACACAGACTGACACACTCCCACAGACACACACACACACACACACACACACTCAAGAGACACTCACTCACAGACAAACACACTATCTCTCTCACACACACACACACACACACACAAAAGAGACACCCACTCACAGACACACACACACACACACACACACTATCTCTCTTACACACACACACACACACAGACACAGACACACACACACACACTCAAACACACTCACAGACACAGACACACACTCACACTCAGACACACAGACTGACGACACACACACATACACACACACACACACACACACTCAAGAGACACTCACAGACACACACAAAGATACTCACACACACACACACACACACTCAAGAGACACTCACATGTCTATCTATTGCCCAAGCGGCTCCTCCCGCAGTTTCTCTTGAAGCCGATACTGAAGTGACTTAAACTGCAGTTCATGGACTGGCCACTAGAGGCAGACTCCAGAAGAGCAGAATCTCATTGAGCTCATGTTAAAATGCCCAACTTTACAGCAGAAGAACACATGTTTACAGTCTGGGACACATTGTGCTTTTGGTCTATACGGATAATGTTCCCCTTCATGACGACTGTGAGGGGGGTGAATTATTTATAACTCATTCGTTTGCATTATATAAAGCCTTAAAGTTCTGCATAATTAAGGGCGTGGCCACTTTGAGTGACAGGTGGATTGCCGTGTGTCTGCTGTCTGTTATTCATCCTCAGCTCCGCCCACGTCCCGCCTCTTTGCACATTTTCAGTTATCCGGGAGGGACGCGCTCCTGCCAAGATGCCAAAGCCCGACTTTTAGGCTTCAAAACTGCTCTTCTGAATCCTATGGGTGACGTCACGGACACTACGTCCATATTTTTTACAGTCTATGGCTCAAGTTCAGCTCGGTCCAGCTAGAAACCGAACACACAGTCAGCAGTTCCAGTCTTGCTGTCTGAGAGTCAAACTCCTTCATGAACTCGCCTGTCAGAGATCAGCTTCATTCATCAGACGCTGCGTCTTTAAAACCGCCACGGCCGGCGGGCACACACACACACACACACACACAACAACCAATAAACTCGAGCAGCAACAAAAGACTGAAACCGAGAAAAACTGGCTCAAGGCGACTGGCGAAGCTTCACACTGGCAGATTCATCGAGCTCTGAGAGACTGCTCCACTTTCACCACACCTCCACCACCACCTCCACCTCCACCACCTCCACCTCAGAAGCAGAGCGGCTGACACTCGGATCCTAATGTCCCGATCTTCCCTGAATCTGTCATTATTAGTCAAGTCGTGACTCCGCCGGGTCTGTGAGGTTTTAAAACGCTTGGTAGACGAGACTCTGAGGATCTGACGGTTTACAGCAATGAAGCTGAGAGTTTACTCTGATGCAACACAGAGCCTGATTTAATGACAATCTGCATCTGAAACCTGTCTCACAGTCACACCGCTGGCTTATGGAGAGTTTGGGCAGATCTTCCGATAGTCTGCTGGTGGTGGATTTCTACGGCCCCATAGTTTCTGTAATGCAATGTGAACGGAATCGCAGAATCCAGTTCAGGTTTTTATAATGTAAATTATATAAAGAAACATTTATTATATATCAATATTCCTATGAAACCTACAAATTTATTAGTGAATGAAAAAATATCCTGTTTTTTGTTTTTTTTGTTTTTTCAAACCGAGTCCTGATGTCCATTACACGGGACACAGCATAACACATGAATAAAATATCATTTATATATATATAATAGACTGACAGACAGACCGAATGACAGGCAATATATTGACAGACAGACAAACCGAATGACAGACAGACAGACTGAATGACAGACGATAGACTGACAGACAGACAGACAGACAGACAGACAAACCGAATGACAGACGATAGACTGACAGACAGACAGACAGACAAACCGAATGACAGACGATAGACTGACAGACAGACAGACAGACAGACAGACAGACAGACAGACAAACCGAATGACAGACGATAGACTGACAGACAGACAGACAGACAGACAGACAGACAAACCGAATGACAGACAGACAGACCGAATGACAGACGATAGACTGACAGACAGACAGACAGACAAACCGAATGACAGACAGACAGACCGAATGACAGACGATAGACTGACAGACAGACAGACAGACCGAATGAAAGACGATAGACTGACAGACAGACAGACAGACCGAATGAAAGACGATAGACTGACAGACAGACAGACAGACAGACAAACCGAATGACAGACAGACAGACCGAATGACAGACGATAGACTGACAGACAGACAGACAGACCGAATGACAGACGATAGACTGACAGACAGACAGACAGACAGACAAACCGAATGACAGACAGACAGACCGAATGACAGACGATAGACTGACAGACAGACAGACAGACCGAATGACAGACGATAGACTGACAGACAGACAGACAGACCGAATGAAAGACGATAGACTGACAGACAGACAGACAGACAGACAGACCGAATGAAAGACGATAGACTGACAGACAGACAGACCGAATGACAGACAGACAGACAGACCGAATGAAAGACGATAGACTGACAGACAGACAGACAGACCGAATGACAGACAGACAGACAGACCGAATGAAAGACGATAGACTGACAGACAGACAGACAGACCGAATGAAAGACGATAGACTGACAGACAGACAGACAGACAGACAGACAGACAGACAGACGATAGACTGACAGACAGACAGACCGAATGAAAGACGATAGACTGACAGACAGACAGACAGACAGACCGAATGAAAGACGATAGACTGACAGACAGACAGACCGAATGACAGACAGACAGACAGACAGACCGAATGAAAGACGATAGACTGAGAGACAGACAGACCGAATGACAGACAGACAGACAGACCGAATGACAGACGATAGACTGACAGACAGACAGAAAGACAGATGGACAGACCGAATGAAAGACGATAGACTGACAGACAGACAGACAGACCGAATGACAGACGATAGACTGACAGACGGACAGAAAGACAGATAGACAGACCGAATGAAAGACGATAGACTGACAGACAGACAGACCGAATGACAGACAGACCGAATGACAGACGACAGACCGAATGACAGACGATAGACTGACAGACAGACCGAATGACTGACAGACAGACCGACCGAATGACAGACAGAAAGACAGACTATAGTGTGACTGAGAGACAGACAGACCGAATGACAGACGATAGACTAACAGACAGACAGAAACACAGACGATAGACTGGCAGACAGACAGAAAGACAGACCAAATGACAGACAGACCGAATGAAAGACAGACAGACAGACCAAATGACAGACAGACAGACATTGGTCTCATGACCTTCAACAGGCATATACACATATTACTCAAACTCCATCACATTTAAAAAGATAACATGACCAATCATTGATTAATAATTGATCACACTCAATAACTGAATACATCATTAGCAAAACCATTAGCACCCCAATATCATACATATACACATATATATATATAGTTACATAAATGATTGACGAAAAAAATGAAAAAACGAAATTATAACATCACATTAAATAATGCTTCATCATTCATACCCATAGGTGATAAAGTCTGAAGGGTAAAAAATCCAAAACAACATTTATTTAATTGTGTAAGTTTAATGATTTTAATTAATTTGACAAATACTTACAATCATTCATCTTGTGCACACACCAGTATTACTTTATCATCGTATTAGTATAGTTTTTGTTTATATGCTTTGTCATGTTAATTTGAGCTAAATTTTTAGTAGTTTTGCTGTGTTTGTCATTTTTATTAATCCGTCTATATAGTTTTAATGAAGTTTTAGTGGTTTGCTTTAGTTACTACATTAAAAAATTTGTTTTTTGTTATATCGTTTATTTAAAGTGTATGAGCTGAAAAACATATTCATTACACTGATCGTTGTCCTACTGTTTTAAAACCATTTTTTCCCGGCAGGACCAAGATTTTACATAAAGTAAAAATGACATAAAGCAAATGATTTTATGATTAGTAGCATTTGATTTCATGCATCAATAAGAACATGAGAGCAGTTGTGTAAGTGTAGACGGCACAGACTGACAGGTGCGGAAAATCAAACTCCCGATTCTCTTTTCCTGCAGAAACCGTGGCTTGTGTGCTTCAGTAGCTGTGGAGTCACGTAAAAGCGCGAGGAGGATGTGGATTTCCCCGGCGAGCCGTGCAGGTGTGAGTTTAAGGTGCTCAGCGGAGACGCAGACGCGTTCCTTCTTCCGTCTGTCACTCGTGCTAATTTGATTACTGACTGATTAAACCGTCACTAATGCAGTCAGAGCCACGGCGTGCTAATGTAATAAAATTACTTACGGCTAAAACCGGTTAGCTTAATTGGCAGTAGGAGTGATGCTCAAGATTTGCATTAAATCATTTATTTGCGCCCTCAACACGCAATTCCATTACTCACATTAGCGATTTGCACAGCTAATTTAAGCAGAGAGACTCGTTCAAGGGTACGCCGCTGAAGTGTTAGCATCCCACTGCTCTCCTTAACTTGTTAGCTAGGCGGTTTCTTCGGTCACACCATTGCAGCGAGAGTGAGAAGAAAGCATCAACATGCCGCTGTCATCTTTTGCCGTTAACCTCGGGCCGCCATAACGAGTGAGGTTTGGTCAACAGCCTGGGTCGTGTTCTGATCATTAAAACTAATAGGCAGCATCTACCTGTAAACACATCCAGGGCTAATGTCTCATGACATTAGCATTAGCCGCTCGTCTTGCCCGGCCACTGAAAGTCAAGCGTAATTGCTTGGGTCCATTAGTGCTCACATCAGACAGATGGTGCCCTAACCCCCTGATTCCCACACATGCTCATTCCCGCACAGGGGCCCGGCGGTCGTGTGGCCCCTGGAGGCTTCTGAGGGGCCCGTGGGAGAACGGGTCACCAAAAACATGCTCCCTATGAGCAGACTCAGACTCAGCGCTAAACGCACACACTCTGACCTCTCTACACTGGCGCCTCATGGGTCTCACATTTTGTCATATCGCAACAACAAATAAACAAGAACCCAACACTCATATATGCATATACTGTACATATATACATTATTATTTTCACTGATTCACATTAGATATAGATATAGTATTTTATACAAATAAAATGTTCATGACAGACAGACAGACCGAACGAGAGACTGACAGATATACAGACCTACAGACAGACAGACAATAGACTGACAGACAGACCGAATGCCAGACAGACAGACCAACCAACAGACAGACCGAATGACAGACAGACCGACGGACAGACCTACCGACAGACTGACACAGACCACCAGACCAACCGACAGACAGGCCAACAGAACGAGAGACTGACAGACTGACAGACAGACCGACCAAACAACAGACAGACCTACAGAAAGACGATAGACTAACTGACAGACAGACCGACCAACCGACCGACCTACAGACAGACCGAATGAGAAACTGACAGACATACAGCCTGAATGATAGACAGACGATAGACTGACAGACAGACAGACAGACATACAGACCGAATGCCAGACAGACAGACCAACCAACAGACCGAACGAGAGACTGACAGACATACAGACCGAATGACAGACAGACGATAGACTGACAGACAGATCGAATGCCAGACAGACAGACCAACCAATCGACAGACCTACAGACAGACAGACGATAGACCGACCGAATGACAAAGACAGACAGGCCAAACGACAGACAGACATAAGAGACTGACAGACATACAGACAGAATGACAGACAGACAGACCGAATGACAGACAGACAGACCAACCAACAGACAGACCTACAGACAGACAGACCGAATGACAGACAGACCTACCAACCGACAGACCAACAGACAGACCAACAGAACGAGAGACTGACAGACATACAGACAGACCAACAGACAGAAAGACCAACCAAACAACAGAAAGACCTACAGACAGACGATAGACTGACTGACAGACAGACCGACCAACCGACCGACCTACAGACAGACCGAATGAGAAACTGACAGACATACAGCCTGAATGATAGACTGACAGACAGACCGACCGACCGAATGACAAAGACAGACAGGCCAAACGACAGACAGACATAAGAGACTGACAGACATACAGACAGAATGACAGACAGACAGACCGAATGACAGACAGACCGACCAACCGACAGACCAACAGACAGACCAACAGAACGAGAGACTGACAGACATACAGACAGACCAACAGACAAAAAGACCAACCAAACAACAGAAAGACCTACAGACAGACGATAGACTGACTGACAGACAGACCGACCAACCGACCGACATACAGACCGAATGAGAAACTGACAGACATACAGCCTGAATGATAGACTGACAGACAGACAGACAGACCGATTGCCAGACAGACGATAGACTGACAGACAGATCGAATGCCAGACAGACAGACCAACCAACCGACAGACCTACAGACAGACAGACCAAACGAGAGACTGACAGACCGAACGAACGAACGACTGACAGACCTACAGACAGACAGACAATAGACTGACAGACAGATTGAATACCAGACAGACAGACCAACCAACAGACCAACAGAGAGACCTACAGACAGACCGCATGACAGACAGACCGACCAACCAACAGACAGACCAACCTACAGACAGACCGAATGACAGACAGACCGACCAAACAACAGACAGACCTACAGACAGACGATAGACTGACTGACAGACAGACCGACCGACCAACCGACCTACAGACAGACGATAAACTGACAGACAGACCGAATGAGAGACTGACAGACATGCAGACCGAATGAGAAACTCAGACATACAGCCTGAATGACAGACAGACGATAGACAGACAGACAGACAGACAGACCGAATGCCAGACAGACAGACCAACCAACAGACCGAACGAGAGACTGACAGACAGACAGACAGACCGAATGACAGACAGACCAACCAACAGACCGAATGAGAAACTGACAGACATACAGCCTGAATGACAGACAGACCGACCAACCAACCAACCAACAGACCGGCCAACAGACAGACAGACAGAACGAGAGACTGACAGACCAACCGACAGAAAGACGGAATGACAGACAGGCCGACCAAACAACAGACGATAAACTGACAGACAGACCGACCAACCGACAGACAGACAGAACGAGAGACTGACAGACATACCGACAGACCAACCGACAGACAGACAGAACGAGAGACTGACAGACCAAACAACAGACCGACCTACAGACAGACGATAAACTGACAGACAGACCGAATGCCAGACAGACAGACCAACCGACAGACCGAATGACAGACAGACTGAATGACAGAAAGACGAGAGACTGACAGACATACAGACAGACGATAGACTGACAGACAGACAGACAGACAGACAGACCGACTGAATGACAAAGACAGACAGGCCAACCGACAGACAGACCGAATGCCAGACAGACAGACCAACCGACAGACCGAATGACAGACAGACTGAATGACAGAAAGACGAGAGACTGACAGACATACAGACAGACAGACGATAGACTGACAGACAGACAGACCGACCGACTGAATGACGAAGACAGACAGGCCAACCGACAGACAGACCGAATGCCAGACAGACAGACCAGAGACTGACAGACATACAGATCGAATGCCAGACAGACAGACCGACCGAATGACAGACAGACAGACCGAATGCCAGACAGACATATATAATTAATTATTAAATGTGCTTAATTGCAGCATTGCAAAAAATAAAAAAATAAAATAAATAAATAAATGCATATTTTCCTCTGGACTTCAGGTCTAAGGACGGCCGTCTCTCAAGACGATATCCTCCAGCACTCTGTGGTTTCACTGGCTCGCTGCCACTAAAGCTTTTGATTGGATTTTAGCTTAAGAACATTTGCTTAAAGATAAATCAATATTTTCTTTAAGCCTCTCTGTCAGATAAGTGATGTTCGCCATTACATTATGGATCCAAACACTTGAGACGCCTGCAGCTGCCAGCGGCTTAAACGCTCACATCCACTGCAGCCCAAGAGTCCAGCTCCCGCCCGCTCGGATGAGCCAGGTATGAGGTTTGACGACGACTCAGGGTTTGAATCATCCAGCGTATAATACGAGAATCCTCATCCGCTCGGCCTCAGGGCCTCTTAGACGACGCCTCACAAACGCTTTACCAAATTACCACGTTCAGACCCCGGGACACGGCCAGTGTTTTTCTGGCGCTCTCAACAGCAGTGTTGTTTGCATTAAGAGGGCTAGCGAGGTAAATGGAGCTGTTTTCAATTAGTTTCCAAAGTGCTTATCCCATTAAAGATAACGACTTATTGATTTAACGACAGCAGAGCGTTTGGTGTGAGGCTCATTGCCGTTATGACTCTCTCATTGTCTCTCTTTCTCTGATTTAAGACTCTCGCAGTCAAGCTTCAGTATTTGTTACTCGTTTCAATGAAAGAACTTGGATCAAGTGAATGGGAATGTTCATTTTCTTTAGATTAGGGCTGTCAAAAGATTAATCGTGATTAATCGCATTCCAAAATAAAAGTTTGTGTTTACATAATATATGTGTGTGTACTCTGTTAATTATTATTTATATATAAATACACACACAAGCATGTATATATTTCAGAAAAAAATATTATATTTATATATAAAACATTTATATTTATATTAGGGCTGTCAAAAGATTAATCGCGATTAATCGCATGCCAAAATAAAAGTTTGTGTTTACATAATATACGTGTGTGTACTCTGTTAATTATTATTTATATATAAATACACACACACTCATGTATATATTTAAGAAAAAAATATTATTTTTATATATAAAACATTTATATTTATATATATTATAGATTATATAAATGTATATACATGCAAATATTTCTTAAAGATATACATGAATGTGTGTGTATTTATATATAAATAATAATTAACAGAGTACACACACGTATATTATGTAAACACAAACTTTTATTTTGGATGCGATTAATCGCGATTAATCTTTTGACAGCCCTACTTTAGATACTATTGGGTCAAGTGAACGATAAAGGTCTTATCGATCTCAAATGAACGTGTATACACTCAAAAAAATAATTTGCTGAATTTACTTAAAAGTGGTTCCACACAACTATATTGAGTCATTTTTACAAATAACAATTTAGTTATACGAACAAAAGAAAGTCAAGTAAAGCTGACCAAAGTTCTTTAAGTAAATACAAACCATTTGAATTTGTCACTGTTACATAATATTTATATGTGCAGTTTACTTAATAATGTTTTATACAATTATATAATTATACACAGTACACACACACACATATATTATGTAAACACAAACTTTTATTTTGGATGCGATTAATCGCGATTAATCTTTTGACAGCCCTAGTTAAATTTATAAAAGATTATTATGTTATGTGAACATGTTACCTTATTGAATTAACTACTTGCTCTACAAGTGTACGTGGAAAACTATTAAATATAAAAAAAAGCATTTTTAGAAACACAATAAAAAAATAACTTAATTGAGAACAGGAAGTTAATTGAGAACAAGAAGAGAACAGAAAATGGTAACCACAAAATTACAGAAACTCCTCTAAATGTCTAACATAACACTAACATAAACTAACAAACATCTTTCCCTTTACTGAAAAAGGTAAAATAACACTATAATAACTAAATGTACTCTCCTAATGCAGTCCCTTGCAAAGCATGCTGGGAACTACAGATCCACTGCCCAGTTTGTTCATTTCACTCAGCAATGTTAAGTTGACCGAACAAACACTTATTAAGTAAAGCTGACAATACTCATTTTTAGTAGAAACAACTCAGTAAATCTTAGCAAATTTAGTTACATGAGTTTTTTAAAGGGTTAGTTCACCCAAAAATGTAAATTATGTCATTAATTACTTCCCCTCATGTCGTTCGACACCCGTCAGACCTAAAGTACAATAACTTTATGAATCAGAGAGAATAGTTTTTGTGCGCAAAAAAACCCTAAATAACGACTTATATAGTGATGACGATTTCAAAACACGGCCTCATGAAGCTTCGAAGCGTTATGAATCAGTGAGTCGAATCATGATTCGGATCGCGTGTCAAACCGCCAAACTGCTGAATCGACTCACTGATTCATAATGCTTCAAAGCTTCATGAGGCCGTGTTTTGAAATCGTCATCACTATATAAGTCGTTATTTAGGTTTTTTTGCGCACAAAAACTATTCTCGCCGATTCATAAAGTTATTGTAGAGCCACTGTAGTGAGATGGACTTTGTAACGACGTCTTTAGTGTCTTTTAAGGGTCTTGAGAGTGAACCGTGCCATTGAGCCAATGGAGGCCTTTCAGAGCATCAGATTTACACTAAAATATCTTCATTTGTGTTCTGAAGATGAACGGAGGTCTGACGGGTGTCCAACGACATGAGGGTAAGTAATTAATGACAGAATTTACATTTTTGGGTGAACTAACCCTTTAAGTAATGTGAACAAGGATGATTTGAGTGCAACTAACAACAGTGAAAGCTCATTTTTTTGAGTGTAGAAATGTGCACAGTACAGTAGGTTTTATTATAGGGTTAAATAATCCGAATTTCCTACGCCATTGAGGTCCAAAAATCAGTTCTCTGCGTGCAAGTCTCCATCTTAAGAGGGTTTTGCGCATCTTCTGATCTTTGAGAAGGACTCGTTTGATGTCAGATCCTGTGTGAGAGTTCCTCTTCGGGCAACGGCGCGCACTGTACAAGAAAAAAACACCCTCACACACCTTTGAACATCTGTTTTGTGCTTGAGTCTGTGCGGCTTCAAGCGCTTCCGCTCCCATCTTCGCTGTCTGTTCTCTGTTTTCTCTCCTTGTGTAGATGTTTTGCTGGGAGACGATGGGAATCATTTGGAAAACGAGTTGTGTAATCGTTTGAACGTCAGAGCGAGTCATTAGTTATTCATTCTCCTGTAAGTGTTATGATGCACAGATCACACACACTTCAGCTGGATTTCCACTAAAGCTGGCAAATTAAGCGGACAAAAATCAGCTTAACTTTTCATTAGTCAAGCGTCATTACACAGCAACACCACTCCTAATTCATTTTTATGACTTGTTTTTCAATATATAAATATTCCTTGTATTATTATATTAATATTATATATGTAATATGAAGGCTTGAATGTGATGCAAGCGACTTTTTCTGTGGTTTTTAAAGTATAAACAAGTTAAAAATGTACACAATTCTTATAGAACAAAGACAAAATACAAGTCTAAATGTAGTACATTTATCTGTAAAAACTCATTATGAACTATAATACTTCAAGGATTTTTTGATATTTTAACTTTTAATTAAACATCAAATATTGTTAAGTATTGTAATTAATATAATATTTAATTATACAAGTAATGATTAGATACTATTACATCATTTAAAAACATTAAATATATAAGTAAAAATAAATAAATATATATATATTGATTTGTTGGTTTTTTTTATTATATTTTCTAGGACGTTTGGATATTTTAACTGTAAAACAAGTAAAAAATATAACCTAAATAAAAACAAATTAATTCAAGAATTTGTAGATATTTTAACTGGAAGACAAAATTATTAAACATTAAATATTGTTACGCTTTGTAATTAATATTTAATTCTGCAAGTAATTATTAAATAATATTAAATAATTAAAAAAACATTAAATAGATAAATAATAATTGTTAATTATTTATTGTTGTTAATTATAATTATTTGTTATATTTTTTATTATATTTTCTAGGACGTTTGGATATTTTAACGGTTCAACAAGTGGAAAAAAAGCCTAATTAAAAACTAAATAAGAACTACAATTTTATATAATAATTAAAAAATTGGATATTTTAAACAAAATATATTTATTTATATTATTTAAATATATTAATTTCAATATTTTATGTTAATTATATATATATATATATATATATATATATATATATATATATATATATATATATATATATATATATATATATATATATATATATATATATATATATATATATATATATATATATATATGAATAAATAAAAAAATTAACATAAAATATTGTAATTAATATATTTAATTAAACAAGTAATGATATTAAATAATTTTAAAACACTACGTTTATAAATATAAATAAAAAATATGTATTTGTTGTTAATTGTTTTTTATTTTTGTTATGTTTAATTACATATTATATTAATTATAAATGTCATCCATATAATAATAATAATAATAATGATAATAAATAAAACAAATACAAGTGGTTCAAATGTCAAACAAGTAAAACAAATATATATATAATTAACATAATTAACAACTTTAAATATTGTTAAGTTTTGTAATTAATTTAACATTTAATTAAACTAGTAATGATTAGATAATATTACATAATGTATAAACAAAATTATATATATATAAAATATTGTTAAATATTTAATTTAATTTATTTATTTAATTATACATGTACTGATAATATTAAATAATTTTAAAACATTACATTTATAAAAATAAATACAAATATTTATTTGTAGTAAAAACCTTTTTAAATTACATATTATATTATTTATAAATGTCATTAAAGACACACACACACACACACACACATTATTAAAAATAAATAAATACAAGTGGGTCAAATGGTGTGTGTGTGTGTGTGTGTGTGTGTGTGTGTGTGTGTGTGTGTGTGTGTGTGTGTGTGTGTGTGTGTGTGTGTGTGTGTGTGTGTGTGTGTGTGTGGTTATTAATGGCAGATCTCTGTGCATTTGACTTTTCATCTGGCACCTCAAACTCTCCTCCAGAATCTCTTCCTCTCCTCTGACAGAAGCTGATGCTGTTTTCTCCTGCACACCATCATTCCCTCCATCCATTTCTCCCCGTTTTCCTCCTCGTGTCTTTGTGAAGCGGCAGAGTAATGAGCAAAGACGCGTCTCATTTTCTCTGGGCTCTCAACGGGCCAATAAACTCCCTGCCGCTCCGGAAGGTGTGTGAGTAACGGTAAACACTGTTTACACATTGTAAATGATTGTTCCTCGTCCTGCCCAGAAATGAATATAAACGCTGACTAACAGCAGAACACACACTCATTTATAGAAGCGGAAATAGCAGCCGAGGTATCCAATAATCGTCTTCATAAACCGATCCGTCATGGCTGTGCATTTCCACCGCAAACTAGAACATCTACACCACAAACACAACTCAGAAATCATCATGCCTGTGACATCACACGCTCATTAGCATATGACCGCCCCCACGTTTACATGCACCATAAAACCCTTTTCATCATAATGAACATATGGATTAATCTAACAGCCAATCACACGGCAGAAATAAACGCCTCAACAGCCAATCAGCTTTTTGCTGCAAAGTACACGCCCATTTCCTACAGGACATCGTTAGCTATTAGCAAAGAAAAACACATGTACGAAGAATATAAATCACCATCATTTACCATGGATTGACTGGAGTAACACTAACTGAACCATGGCAGAAATGTGGGATATTCATATCTGATTGTTTTATATTATTAATGTAGGCATGTATTAAATATATTAAAGGAGTAGAGGGTGACACGGGAGGGGATTTTCAAACCTCTCCCATCCCATCACAATCCCACGAAAAAACTGGGGGAAAATCCTGTCCCGTCCCAATCCCAGAAGAATGACTCCCGTTCCCTCCCACTCCTGTGTTGTGTTTTTTGGGGCCGGAATCTGTCAGTTACAGTAAAAAAATTCAGGACAGATCACAGCATGCCCACTCAGTTGAATAAAAAATCCAAAATGTAGTTTGTGTTATTTTATTGAACTGAAAGCCAGCTTAAACGATGCACACACATTCAATTCCATGTCAATCATCTATGCAAACACACACACACGTATGCCATTTTCACGTCGTCTTTTCGGTTACTTCAGACTGTCCAGAAATGTGGGTGAGCACAGCTGATCATTTCCCCACAGTAGTCTTTGCAGCGTGACTTTCATGTCTGACTCCATTTTGATGACGATTTTCGCAGCTACAAAGTGCACGGGGAAGCCTTTCTCTAATATTATTGGTGGTTGGCATTGGCATATCAACTCGGTGCATTACCACCGCCACCCGCAGGATTCCCGAAAAAATATCAGCCTCTATCAACTATTATTTTTAGTAGGGCTGCCACTAACAACTATTTTTATATTGATTAATCTATCGACGAATTTATTGATTAATCTATCGACTAATTTATCGCTTAATCTATCAACTAATTTATCGATTAATTTACCGACTAATTTATCGATTAATCTATAGACTAATTTATCGATTAATCTATAGACTAATTTATCGATTAATCTATCAGCTAATTTATCGATTAATCTACTGACTACTTTATCAATTAATCTATCGACTAATTTACCGGTTGCTCTACCAACTAATTTATCGATTAATCTGTCGCCTAATTTATCGGTTAATCTATCGACCAATTTATCGATTAATCTGTCGACCAATTTATCGGTTATTCTATCGACTAATTTTTATCGCTTAATCTATCGACTAATTTATCGCTTAATCTATCGACTAATTTATCGACTACTTTATCGATTAATCTATCGACTAATTTATCGCTTAATCTATCGACTAATTTATCGCTTAATCTATCGACTAATTTATCGATTAATCTATCGACTAATTTATCGGTTAATCTATTGACTAATTTATAGGTTAATCTGTCGGCTGATTTAACGATTAATCTACCGCCTGCTTTATCGATTAATCTATCGACTGATTTATCGATTAATCTATCGACTAATTTATCGGTTAATCTATCAGATAATTTATTGTTTAATCTATCGACCAATTTATCGATTAATCTATCGACTAATTTATCACCATAATTTTCAACAATTTTACTTAAAAACATTTAATTTAACTTGCAACGTTGGCCTTCAGTAGTGTACTATAAAAAAGTAATAAATGTAAACAAGCCCTTGACAAAATGTAAAACTAAAAGAGTAAAAATGTAAAAAAGGTACAAATTTGTAAACTAACATAACATAAAAAAGAGAATATCAGCGAATACAGTGTTGTCACGATACCAAAACTATGACTTCGATACGATACCAGACTAAAATACCTTGATACCGATACTGAAACCATACCATGGCAAAAAACTGTAAAATTAATTGAATAATATGACAGAACTTACTATTCATTGTTTTAGGGATAAAAAAACCTTAAAAACTCTTTGGCCGGCATGTTCCTGCCCTGCTTCACACAGAATATGAGGTCTGGCAATTTTTCAATTCCATGTAAATCACCTATGCAAACACACACACACACACACGTATGCCATTTTCACGTCGTCTTTTCGGTTACTTCAGACTGTCCAGAAATGTGGGTGAGCACAGCTGATCATTTCCCCACAGTAGTCTTTGCAGCGTGACTTACATGCCTGACTCCATTTTGATGACGATTTTCGCGGCTACAAAGTGCACGGGGAAGCCTTTCTCTAATATTATTGGTGGTTGGCATTGGCATATCAACTCGGTGCATTACCACCGCCACCCGTGGGATTCCCGAAAAAATGTCAGCCTCTATAAAGGAGTAGCCTAATGGAATATAATCACTTTATTTTTAGTGATTAAGCTATAGAATGTGTGCATGTATACTGAATAGGGCTGTACGATTAATCGAAAAATAATCGAAACCGAAATTCTGAACCTCTAACCGACGTATTTTTTCCAATGTCGGTTATTTCATGACTCCGCCCCGTCAGTCACATCAAGTGCAGTTTGCAGACACACAGAGATGCAGGAGCAGTTATCTGTGTTTATAGATGCTCAGAATTACTATAGTAACTGCATGTTTTACACAGTTTATACAGGTCAGTTAATTGCCGTTCTTATAGAGATTGCTAATGTGTCGTCATCATGACGTATTCCCAGTGGTGAACGCAAAGCATTTTGGGAATCTGCGGCTCAAAGACAGAGTTTGACAAGTTTACAGTTTAACAAAAGCACAATGTTGTGTTATATTGTGAGTGTACACAAATATAAGGAAACTAGGGCTGCAACGACGCGTCGACGTCGTCGATGACGTCGACTACGAAAATACGTCGACGTGCGTGAAATGCGTCGACGCGTCGGCGGCACATTATTTACGTTCTAGAATGGAACAGAAGATCTAGAATAATGGCAGCTTCTGCTCCTGGGCATAGTGAAAATGATCATTTATCATATAAAGCCAGACCGCGACATTCAAAAGTGTGGGAGTACTTTAAACAGAAGCCGAATAAAACTGTGCTTTGTTCGCTCTGTAACGCCGGTTTCACACTGCACGCGGTGGCAGAGCAGAAGCTGTGCGCGTGGAGAGCGGGAGCTTTCACACTGCAGTCAGTGTTGCCAAGTCCGCTTTCTTTCCGCGGAATTGGGCTTCTACACTGTTGCCGCGGGCTGTGTCTCATGTCTGCGGGTTGAAGCAAAAAAACACACATATTTAACCCCCCGAACGTGATGTTTACCAGAGAACCTCCCCGAAACGCGATTGGGCTTGTTTTGAGTAACGAATGGGTGGGGTTTGTTGTGTAAACCTGGCAACCCTGCTGCCAGTGTTCTCTCCATGGTTCTCTCGCGCAGCTGAACCGTGGCGCGTGTATTGCAACAGACGGTCACATTTTCCGGGGTTCTTCTCCGACCCCAGTACGTCTCGTGCTTTTATTTATTATGGGCTGCATATATCTCCTGTATATGCGACCTGGTTCCCCTCTGTCCCAAACACATATGCATAATAACTTGCTGTATATAGGTAGTTTACATGATTAAAGTAACATTACAGTTAAGATATGCCTCTAGCTTTAATCATTTAAATGTGTCTTTGAAGTTTGGGCAAAAACTTCTGGCAGCTTTAGTCGTTGTTTATGCACATGTATCTTCAAAATAGACGACTAGTTATACATTAAAACTATGCTGAAAGCTCCTGTATGTGAACCTTTTGCAGATAAATACAAGTGCATTTTCGTTTACTACTGACACAAATCAATAAGTAAATCATACTCAACTACTAGCCTATAGTAAACAACTTTTCCTAATTAGGCCTACTCTGTATACATTTTATGATGAATAGTATCATTATATATTATGTTTAAAAAGCTTCTTGTGTTCATATATTTCATTATAAAATGGCATACTATGTACACTACCCTTCCTGAAATACAATTAATATTGTCATCATTCATTGATTTCATGTTAAAATAATATACAAATTCACTACCCTCTTTGAAATACAATAATCAGTAAAAAAGAATAATAAGATTAATCTGGAAAAATAATCGTTAGATTAGTCGACTAATCGGAAAAAATAATCGTTAGATTAGTCGACAGAAAAAATAATCGTTAGTTGCAGCTCTAAAGGAAACACTTTGCAGTTTGAATGATGTCCTGTATGAACAAAATGACGGAGTATGTTTTTATGTTTACACGCGCCCTGAAGGCAGATCATTTGCGTCCTCACAAAGCTTTGTCATTTGTATGTGTTTTAAGGCCTGCCAGTTGAACATTAAAGCGAGTTTAGACCCTCAGATGTGTATTATGTTGAACTAATGCCTGATATATTGTGACAAAGGAACACTCAGACAGTAGCTCGCACATCACATGAAGATTGCGCGCAGAGAGCAGCGCAGAAACACCGTCCTGTGACTAAAGTCACTAAAGTAGCTTAGAAACTCAACCGTTATAGCATATATTTTAATACCTTTGAAGTACGTACAAACCACAGCTTCATAATGAATAGAGACGGTATGAGTAATTCACACACACTATCTCTCGCTCATTAATGCATTCAGATTAATGTAATGTAGGCCTACTGTGCTAATGTATCTGTATCTGATGTACAACAAGCAGAAATCTGCCCCATAGACAACAACTGCTGAAATCACAAAAAAATGCACTTTTTCATTAGAAAAAAATTCCACCTTTAAAGCTACACTGTGTGATATTTTCCCCCATCTAGTGGTGAAAATGTAAATGACCATCCAGTGAATATTAGTTTCTGTTCCTTTCAATTCCGATTTCGTTTTAACTCCTACGGTGGCCGATTTAGTCCAAGATTAACATGGCTTACAGTTCGACCTCGTCCACATTCGACACGGTGCCATCGAGTGTTAAAACGCCAAAGGCGAAGCTTGAATTTACGGGTTCGTCCCTCTTTGGCTAATGTACTTTCAAGATGGAGGGGCAACATGGCGACCGGCATTCGAAGCCCTCACCCGTATGTATTTTCAATAAACTTACGAGAATACTTTATTACTTGAAAGAAGTAAATATACATTAATGAGCACATATATTTGTGTTTTTAGCTAAGAATAAACTAAAAAAGTTACACAGTGTAGCTTTAATAGTAGGAAATATTTACAGTAAAAACCTTATCAGGAACTTACTCAAAAACCTTATGAGGGCAAAAAATGGAAAGCAAAATGAAAAAGAAAAGAAAAATAATCGTTATCGAGGTAAAATGTTCAGTTAATCGAGGTTTTTATTTTTGATCAAATCGTTACAGCCCTAATACTGAATGTATTTACGCTAGAGCTTAAAGTGGTACTTCAGCGCACAAGATGAATGTGTATTTCAACTGGGTCATTTATGCAGTAGAAATGTGAAATTATTTTTGAATTTGGTGCCTTCTAGACTGAGACAAGCCAGAAAATGTATTTTTGTCTCGGGTGGATGAAAGACAACAACTCCCAGAATGCACCTGCTTCGCTGATCAACAAGGCCACTCCCAAAGCCACGGCTATTGGTTATCACTTGCCCACCGCGGCTCCGCCCCAACGTTGTTTTGATATTCATAGTAATAAAATCATTTCGTTCAGTTAGGGAACATACGCTACAATTAATTAACGCGTTTTCAGATCGCATGTGGAAGCTAAACTTTCATTGGAATTCATTGAAAAGTTGAAACACTCACTTTGCTCTGCACCGCTCCGTTATTAATGCCCGAGCCGAGCGGCCGTGCGCATTTACATTCTGTGAGTGAGATCCCTCCCCTGTGGGCGGGTTGAATCGAGAACACAATCTTTCAGCGATTAATCGTGCAGCTGTAACACTGGTACACATTTGATTTGCATCGTCTTAAAAGGTACGGTAGCAAAAACTGTGTTTAATCCAAGCGGCTCCTCCCGCAGTTTCTCTTGAAGCCGATACAGAAGTGAGTTAAACTGCAGTTCATGGACTGGCCACTAGAGACAGACTCCAGAAGAGCAGAATCTCATTGAGCTCATGTTAAAATGCCCAACTTTACAGCAGAAGAACACATGTTTACAGTCTGGGACACATTGTGCTTTTGGTCTATACGGCTAATTTTGCCCTTCATGACGACTGTGAGGGGGGTGAATTATTTTATAACTCATTCGTTTACATTATATAAAGCCTTAAAGTTCTGCATAATTAAGGGCGTGGCCACTTTGAGTGACAGGTGGATCTTTACACACACACACTCGCAATGAGGCAGACTTGGTGATGCACATTCAAACAACTGTTTTCAAGCAAGTTTCCCAAACACACACTATCATCTGTCACTCGTCAGAAAAACAGTTAGTCCCGCCCCCAAACTCCCTCCATTGGTTGATTACAGTGAACTTTAAACTGACATAGCAGAAAGCATTTCAACATTCAGAAGCATCATTAGTTCTTCTACACAACGCATTGACCAGCTCATTATTGTGCAGAGCTAAAACTGATGAAGCAACAGAAGCCGTGTGACGCGTCTCTGAAAGATGTTTGTCCTTCACTAACGATCGCCATCAGTGATTGACGACTCAGTGTTTCAGACCTTCACTATCACTGCTGTGAGGGAGAAGAGCTGTCCGTCAGAGAACACTGCATCCCATAATGCAATGTGCTCCACTAAAACTTCCAGAACGCCGTAGCAACGCCCTGGCAACACACTCACTCTCGCACACACACACTCACTCACTCTCCACACTCAAACTAGGGCTGTACAATTAATCGAAAAATAACCGAAACCAACATTCAGAACCTCTAACCGACGTATTTTTCCAATGTCGGTTTTTTCCGTGACTCCGCCCCGTCAGTCACATCAAGTGCAGTTTGCAGACACACAGAGATGCAGGAGCGGTTATCTGTGTTTATAGATGCCCAGAATCACTATAGTAGCTGCATGTTTTACACAGTTTATACAGGTAAGTTAATTGCCGTTCTTATAGCCTACGCGCTGACACACACACACACAGAGACGGCGCGCGCAAGCCCCGAAGCCGCTTTCACTTTCGTCCTCATAAAGTTTGTCAAGTACATGCGTTTAAAGGCTTGAACATTTAAAGCGATTGTGCACTATTCAAAAACAACAATACGGAAAACTTCAGTGCTCAGCTTTTTCTGTGACACAGAGCCGAGCCGTGTCGTGTCTCTGACAGCGCGCGCCTAAAATGCTTTCACCTGCATCCTCACAAAGCTTGTCATTTGTATGTGGTTTAAGCCCTGCCAGTTATTTTAGCCAGAACATTAAAGCGAGTTTCGACCATCAGATGTGTGTTATGTTGAACTAATGCCTGATATATTGTGACACACAAACACTCGCACATCACGTGAAGATCGTGCGCAGAGAGCAGCAGCAGAAACGCCGTCCTGTGACTAAAGTAAAGTCACTAAAGTAGCTTAGAAACTCAACCGTTAGGCATGTATTTTAATACTTTTGAAGTAAAACCACAGCTTCATAATGAATAGAGACAGTATGAGTAATTCACACACACAATCACTCTCTCATTAATGCATTCAGATAAATGTAATGTAGGCCTACTGTGCTAATGTATCTGTATCTGATGTACAACAAGCAGAAATCTGCCCCATAGACAATAACTGCTGAAAGAGAACCGTTTCCGTCAAGTATTTTTAAATCACAAAGAAATTAACTTTTTTATTAGAAAAAAAATCCCACCTTTAAAGGTCCCATGGCATGAAATTTTCATTTAATGAGGTTTTTCAACATTAATTTGAGTTCCCCTAGCCTGAATATTGTCCCCAAGTGGATAGAAATGTTGATCGGTGTAAAACCGAGTTCTGGCTGTCTTTCTCTGCCTTTGAGAAAATGACAGGCCTAGACTAGCCAATCCTGAAGTCTCCTGGTTTGACGTCCAAGCAGGAACGGTTTCCTCCCTTTCCTCCACCCAGAGAATCTGGCACGCCCATGCAAACGCTCGAGAGATCATTGCTTGTGAACGAGTGAATGCTGGCAGTTTCTCAGTGTTTGGATGTACAAATGAAAACAGAAGTCTTTTTTCAGTTCCTTCTGATCTGTGATCAGTGATTTCTGATGTGTAGCTAATTATTTATTATTCGTGCACACACTGCGGCTTCTCTCTCTCCAGACAGAACGGTGTTTTCGTGTTTTATATCTTGTGAGTCACTGTTTTTGTACGTCCTCGTCGCGTCTATCGGTTCTAAAATCGGTTCATTAACCAGGCACAATCGACGCGCTACAAGTTAACAATATTCTTTGTTGTATTTTCCTGTCAAAATAACGGAGTTAATTTGGAATTATTCAGCTTTTAAGAACAAGCAGAAGATATACCGTTTTTTCCCGGTAGTGGGCGGAGCTAATGCGTAAACGGCAATCTCATTGGCTGGTGCTCATCTATTACTGTCCGTTTCGATTTCAGCAAATCAGCTAATGCAGTCAACGTGATTAATATTCATGAACCCAGCAGTTCATCAATCCTTAGTGCATTGTATATTGTTATTAGTAGTAAAATTAGTAGTATTATTATCTTTTATTAATATAATATAATTACTACTATCTATTTTTTTTTTTACAGAAACAACAATAATATCTTAAAGGAATAGTTCACTTTTAAATAAACTTTTGCTGATAATTTCCTCACCCCCATGCCATCCAAGATGTCCATGTCTTTCTTTCTGCAGTCGAAAAGAAATTAAGGTTTTGGATGAAAACAGTCCAGGGTTGTTCTCCATATAATGGACTTCAATGGGCCCCAAACGGTTCAAGGTCCAAATGACAGTTTCAGTGCAGCTTCAAAGGGCTTTAAACAATACCAGATGATGAATAAGGGTCTTATCTAGACAAACCATCAGTTTCTGAGAGAAACCCAGCAGTATTTATGCTATTATTTTACGTCTTATCAGACGAACGCGATCGTCT
>NC_137097.1:72896109-72901109 GCF_949357685.1 Gobio gobio | reverse complement strand
TCATACACACACTCACGCACACACACACACACACACTCACGCACACACACTCTCATACACTCATACACACACTCATACACACACTCACGCACACACTCACGCACACACTCACACACAGACTCACACACACACTCACGCACACACACTCTCATACACTCATACACACACTCATACACACACTCATACACACACTCACGCACACACTCATACACAGACTCACGCACACACACTCTCACACACACACTCACGCACGCACACACACACACACATACACACACACACTCTCACTCACACAGTGTCACACACACACTCATACACACACTCACTCACGCACACACACACACACTCTCATACACACACTCACTCACGCACTCACTCACTCAGTGTCACACACACACTGTCTCATGCACACACACTCACACACACACACACACACACACACACACACACACACACAGCATGAAGCATAAATGTCTATTTTAAATATATTCAATAATAATGTAATAATAATAATACTCTATTATTATTATTATTATTATTATTATTAAATAAATAATGATTATTAATTATAAATATAAATAGATGAATGGTTATAAAATATGTAATAACAACAATAAAATATTATTAATATCATCATCATCATTATTAATCTTATTATTATTGTTATACATAAATAACTTATTTAATCAATAAAAATACATATTGAATAATTATTCATTATTTATAGAAGCAAAATAAATACATTTGTAATTATTAATATAATGAGTAAATATAAATTAATTCAATTAATTTACAAAAAAAATAGTAATACATACAAATTATTGTTAATTATAATTAATATTAATAAGAAAATACACATAAAATGACTGTACTAGATAAAATAGTCAGACATTAAACTTATTATTTATTAATAATGTTAATAAGTAAAAATTATCAAATACAAATATTAGTAGTGTCAGTAAATATAAAATAATGTATTGGGGAGAAAAAGCATTTAATTCAGTAATTTATGTGCCACAACTGTTAGAAAATAAAATAAAATAAATAAAAATTAAGCAATGATTGTTTTCAAACAGGTTTCCCAAACATTCACTCTCCTTCGTCATTGGCTGAGTAAACAGTTAGTCCCGCCCCCAAACTGCATCTATTGTCTCAGTGTTGTGTGATGAGTTGTGTTTTCTAATGTGTCAGTTTTAATATCAAGTCAGGCATTGGTTGTTTGACATGTCAACTTCTGAATCGGCCAATGAGGTGGCTTTGGGGGCGGGGCTATCTGTTTGCAGACGGGAGAAATTGAAGCATTAAATGTGTTGGGGACAGTAAAGGCCTGCGAACGCAAACGTCTACTGTGAGAGCGACTGAATGACAGCGGAGCGAGAGATGGACAGATGGATTGGAGGAGGGTTTCGCAGTCGCAGTGTGTAAATCAGCAGATGCTGACAGTAGCAATCAACAGGGCTGAGAGAGACGCTCAGGTAATGGCCAGGAGAAGACCTGAGAGATTTACACACACACACACAGATGGAGATCAGTCTGAAGTCAGTAATTTACAGCTGGTCTTCCCCCAGCGCCGCGGGAACATTTAGCCACAGAAATGAACCGGCTACATGTGTGCACTTCACAGCGCACGCTAACCATCTTTCATTTTAATTCACACCGCTGACCTTTTATTGGCCGTTATGAATATCAGATCAGTAACGACACACACACACACACACACACACACAGATCTGTTTCAGAGTGAAACTCATGCAGAAACACCCAGCTCATAATTCACCCAAAACCAAACGGAAAAAATAAATAAATGAACAATTATTTCTATTTTTAATGTTTTTTAAAGTCTCTTCTGCTCACCAAGGCAGCATTTTTTTGAAAATACAGCAAAAATTAGGGCTGTCAAAAGATTAATCGCGATTAATCGCATCCAAAATAAAAAGTTTGTGTTTACATAATATATGTGTGTGTACTCTGTTAATTATTATTTATATATAAATACACACACAAGCATGTATATATTTAAGAAAAAAATATTTTTATATATAAAACATTTATATTTATATATATTATAGATCATATAAATGTATATACATGCAAATATTTCTTAAATATATACATGAATGTGTGTGTATTTATATATAAATAATAATTAACAGAGTACACACATATATATTATGTAAACACAAACTTTTATTTTGGATGCGATTAATCGCGATTAATCTCTTGACAGCCCTTGTAAAAACGCAACTGCAATATAGTGAAATGTTAACTTAAAATAGCTGTTTTCTTTATACTATTTTCACTCTACATAAAGTCATTTCATATTTGGGAGATATCTCAGATGAGGTTGAAAAAGATGACAAATATTATTTAAGATTTTACTGGCAACAAGTAGAAAGGCAATAACCCGGAAATGATACAAGGAAAATCCAGCTCCAAGAGAAGACTGGCTGCAACTAATAACAGAGGTTAGAGAAATGGAAAGACTTGCATATAGACTTCGGTTGCAAATGCTAATTTTTGATAACAAAATGGAGGAAATGGTTAGCAAGTGCCTATGTGGTTTAGATGATTGGATTGGCAAGCGTATATAAATGTATACAGATATAATGCACTGGTGAAATGACTATGGGTCTATATGTAATGTAGGGCAACCTTTGTTATGTGTGTTGTGTTTTTTGTTTTGTTTTCCTGCTTGTTTTTGCTTTTTTTTTTTCTGTTTTGTACGTTTTTATTGCAAAAAACAATAAAAATTAAGTAGCAAAAAAATTTTTTTTTTATAATCAATAGCTGTTTTCTATGTGAATATACACTAGAGCCCGAACGATACGGGTTTTTGGGGGCCTATACCGATATTAGAGAGTAAAAAAAGACTGGTATAGTATAATATACATACATTGTACATAAATAACATACAAATGAAAAACTGTTGTTATTTTTCCTGCCGGTCTAAACTAGATTTTCAGGTACAGAAATAGTGATCAAATATCACTTCATAGTCTTCACTGTATAAATATCGATGAACCCTTATTACAGTTATTCAGTCAAGAGCAGAGAGTGAGTGTTTTGTTTCCTCCCGTTGACAAGATTTTCCGTTCAGTTTTATATGGTAGGAGTCGCTATTACACATCTTCGGAACGAGTCTCCTGATCAAAACACAGGCGAAGAAGAAGCAGAAACGAGCAATAAGCAGATGCATATGAAAAATGACGCGATCATCAACATTAAACAGCATATAAATCAAAACTGAAATGTGGAGCCAGGGCGAGCGATAGGACTGAAGCTTTAAGGGTGTGGATGGACTCCATCTTCTCCATCTGGGTTTCTATCGTTCTGAATCACATCTGTATAATCTTTGACAAAAACACAATTTTCACAGCTTTTTGCTCAAACTGTTGCTTTTTTCATGAAACTGACCCATATTCAAGTGTTGATAAAAACAACAATGCATGAATCTAGAATAAAACAGAGGGTCTGTTCTTTCTTCTGATATATTGTATGTTACAGGGTTTTTCCTGGGTCAAAAATGGTCTTCGGTGGTGGCTGACAGACATGGTCATCCATACACACACACACACACACACACACACACACACACACACGCACAGTAAAAAAGTTCCCTACCCACGTGATCTGCAAGCGCAATACTGACAATAAATATATATATAATAATGAATTAAATAAATTCAAAGAAAGTTTGTAATTTTTGCTTATCCTATTTTGATAGCCTACCTTGCTGTTTGTTTTTGTTCCTAATTTTTTACACTATTTACTGATAATTGTTTTGGTATATAATCATATCAATATTAAAAAGTAGTATTCAAAAAATGAAAAAATAGCCAAATTTTCTGCCATATCCAATTTTATAAAATTATCAGCTAGCTAACAACAACTTTGTTCTGGTTTCACCTCACTCCAGTCTAAACTAAATGATTTTCGGCTATTTATTTTACTACACATTATGAACATAAATAAGCTGAAAGACTGTGGATAATTCAAACTAACTCTTACACCCACTCTTCCTAAATTGTGTAAGCACACTTGTATTCTCATTTCAGATGTGTTCTGAGTAAATGATTAAACTGATTCGTGAGTTCAGTGTTGGACAGATCAGTTGTTCTTCTAACCAGTCGTTAAAATGACTCGGTTCAAAGGAGTCATTGGTTTGCGAATCGGACATTAGCAGACGCGTTGTGTGCGAATCCCGTCTGTTAGAACATCGCGAAAGATTTGTCAACACACAGAAAACACTTCATAACCGGATAGGATTTGTTTCCCGTTTATTGAAAGTATGGTTTATGTCAGCTGGTCAGAGAATCAGTCAATGTTTTTTGAGCGCATTTCACACCCAGCGGTAATTAAAGGAAAACATCGTCTGACAGCGCCACGTGCAACATGGATTCGGTCTTCCAACCTTTTGATTTGATTAACGTAATATGTGAAATATTAGAAAGCTAAGATTGCTTATTTTGAAGACAGAGAGAGGGAGGAGCTCTCTGATCGTTCTCTCTGTCACTCAGTTAACACAAGCGCAGCAGTCATCTGTTCTACATCACTCATAAATCACAATAACTCATCAAATAAGGCTTTGGCGGTACAACAATTTGTTTTGGCGGCCGCCAAAAAAATGTAAATGTAGGAAAAACCCTGTGTTAAGATGTTCATACAAGATATTCAGTGGGTAATGAAACCTGTGAAAATGACCAAAAATATGTGTTTACGTTCAATTAAGACATAACCAACTATGTTTACGATGATACAAGACAGGCATTTTGACATCATTTTGTGTGAATATTCGCGCGATGTGAGACGCCAGAGACGGCACGCTTTACCCCACTGCATCCCACGCTTTTTTTCCACCATGGAAACCCATTCATGAAGCTCTACACACTGTTCTTGAGCTCATCTGAAGGACACACGAAGTTTGTAGGTCTGTAGTTATTGCAGAAAGTTGGCGACTTCTGTGTCCCTCAGCATGCGCTGACCCCGCTCCGTGATTTTAC
>NC_137097.1:72878609-72888609 GCF_949357685.1 Gobio gobio | reverse complement strand
GCACATTTTAGGTGTTTTTTGGCATTATTATTGTTGTTTTAAGAAAAATATAATTTTCATAAAGATATATATTTTTTTACAATTTTAATCTTTATTGATTTATTAAAATAATAATAATAATAATAAAATATCAAATACATAAAAAAATACATGTATTCAAATAATATTAATACATATTAAATAAAATAAATAAATAATAATAATATATATATAATTTTCATCAAGAAAATAGCCAAATGTATGTATTTGAGGTTTTAATTATTATTGTTGTTATTGTTGTTAAGAAAAAAATATAATATTCATAAAGAAATATTATTGATTTAATAAACACATTTAATGTTTTTTTTTTTGTTTTAAGAAAAATATAATTTTCATAAAGAAAATAAAGCCAAATGTATTTATTTATTTATTTGATATTTATTATTATTACTATTATTTTTATTTTAAGAAAAATATAATTTTCATAGATAATTTTTTTTTACAATTTTTATCTTTATTTATTAATTAAAATAATAATAATAAAACATCAAATACATAAATATATAAATGTATAAAAATAATATTAATACATATTAATTAAAATAAATAAATAATAATCATCATAAAATAGATTAATGCCACTATACACACATATATCTGACCACAGGATGTAATAATAATAATAATAATAATAAAGATTATATTAGGCAAGAAAATGTGGATTTGAAAGCATAATGTAATGTTTTATAAATAAATGCATAGGCCTAAATCCTTTATTTTCTTTATGCATATAATAATAATAAAGCTTATAATAGGCCAACAATTTGGCTTTATTTTCTTTATGCATAATGTCATGTTTTATTAATCAATCAGTAAATACATCCATAAATAAATAGGCCTAAAAGCTTTATTATATTTATGCAAATAATAATAATAATAATAATAATAATGTCTAAAAGAGGCCTAAAGTATGGCTTTTATACATAAATAAATAAACAGGCCTGCAATGCTTTATTATATTTATGCAAATAATAATAATATGTTTTCTAAATAAATCTTTAAAAATGCCTAAAATGCTTTTTATTTTATGCAAAATTTAACTTATTATAAATAAATACATAGGCCTAAATGCTTTATTTTCTTTATGAAATATATATTTAATAATAATAATAATAATAATAACAAAGCTTATAATGGGCCAAAATGTGGATTTATTTTCTTAATGCATAATGTCATGTTTTATTAATCAATCAATAAATACATCCATAAATAAATAGACCTAAAAGCTTTATTATATTTATGCAAATAATAATAATAATAATAACTAAAGCAGGCCTAAGATGTGACTTTTTCTTAATGCAGAGTTTAATGTGTTCTAAATAAATAAATCTTTAAAAATGCCTGAAATGCTTTTTTCTTTATGCAAAATTGAAAGTGTTCTAAATAAATAAATCTTAAAACATGCCTAAATTGCCTTTTCTTTTATGCAAAATTTTATGTTTTCTAAAGAAATAAATAAATGTTTAAAAAAAATGCTAAAATGTTTGTTCTTTTATGCAACATGTAATGTTTTATAAATAAATGCATAGGCCTAAATGCTTTATTTTCAATATGCATATAATAATAATACAGCTTATAATTGGCTAACAATCTGGCTTTATTTTCTTTATGCAAATAATAGAAATAATAATAATAATAATAATAAAGCTTATAATGGGCCAAAATGTGGATTTATTTTCTTTATGCATAATGTCATGTTTTATTAATCAATCAATAAATACATAAATAAATAGGCCTTAAAGCTTTATTTTTTTATGCAATAATAATAATAATAATAATGTCTAAAACAGGCCTAAGACGTGACTTTTTCTTCATGCAAAATGTAATGTTTTCTAAATAAATCTTTAAAAATGCCTGCATTTTTTTTTCTTTATGCAAAATGTAATATTTTCTAAATAAATAAATAAATCTTAAAACATTCCTAAATTGCCCTTTCTTTTATGCAGGATTTAATGTGTTCTAAAATAAATAAATAAATAAATCTTTAAAAAAATGCTTTTTATTTTATGCATCTTAAAACATTCCTAAAATGTCTTATTTCTTTATGCAAAATGTCTTCTAAATAAATAAATAGGCTTAAAATGCTGTGTGAAAAATAGAACTTATTATAAATGTCTGAGCACATAAAGCTGTGATCGACCAATCAGAATGAAGTATTCCAGAGAGATGGAGTAAAACGAGGTTAAACGCATACACACACGCACACACACACACACACGCATGATCCCGTGCTGAGCGTCTGATGGATCCTGACAGACTGTGAAATGAGATCCGTGTCATTCATTTACCACGGACACATCCACAGAGACTGCAGCTCAGGTATTATGGGATAGGCTCTTTGTGTTCGCTCTATACAACAATCAGGAAACACACACATGGCCATCCACACTTCGATGATCAATGCTCAGTTCACACACACACACACACACACACACACTGTGCATTTCAGACGACATGAGTGCTTTGAGTGTGACCTTCAACCTCAGCGTCAGAACCAGCAGACTCTGTCCAGTAATGAGTCTCATTGACAGGGCTGGAGAGAGAGAAATGAACACTTTCTATTATTGAGCTAATGGCGTGTGGACGTCCCCTCATTAAACACTGACAGGATGAAGCGAGCGCTGATGGTTTGAGTGGGAAACATGTTATATTTAAACAGGAAACCTCTGATGCATTCCTCATGTTCACACTGCAGATTAACCTCCATCCAGGCAGTGCAAGAGGACACTTTTAAAGTAGAATAAGGTCTGTGGTAAATATAACTTGACTGTACTTTTTTGCTCTACAACGTATATTATACACACCCATAATGAAAAAGATCATTTTTAAGCATCCATGTTAATTTATTTAAAAAAACTAATGTTTTAATAAGTAACTGGATCAGACACACAGTGTGAGTGAGTGTGTGCGGTGTACATTGATAAGATGTAATGTCCTGCCGGCCTGTCAACATGTGTTTGTCATGACAACTCTCAGTGTTGGCATCATAATGGTGTAACAGTGTTGATATATATTTGGTCTTGGCAGAATACATCTGCTGCTGCTGTTATTACTGCTGCTGTTATTACTGCTGCTGCTGTTGTTTTTGCTGCTGCTGCTGTTATTGCTGCTGCTGTTGGTTATGTCTGCTGCTGCTGTTGGTTATTGATGCTGCTGTTGGTTATTGATGCTGCTGTTATTACTGCTGCTGCTGTTGGTTATGACTGCTGTTATTACTGCTGCTGCTGGTGGTTATGTCTGCTGCTGCTGGTGGTTATGTCTGCTGCTGCTGTTGGTTATTGATGCTGCTGTTATTACTGCTGCTGGTGGTTATGTCTGCTGCTGCTGTTGGTTATTGATGCTGCTGTTATTACTGCTGCTGGTGGTTATGTCTGCTGCTGCTGTTGGTTATTGATGCTGCTGTTATTACTGCTGCTGGTGGTTATTACTGCTGCTGGTGGTTATGTCTGCTGCTGCTGTTGGTTATTGATGCTGCTGGTGGTTATGTCTGTTGGTTATTGATGCTGCTGTTGGTTATTGATGCTGCTGGTGGTTATGTCTGCTGCTGCTGTTGGTTATTGCTGCTGCTGCTGTTATTACTGCTGCTGCTGTTGGTTATTGCTGCTGCTGCTGTTATTACTGCTGCTGCTGTTGGTTATGGCTGCTGCTGCTGTTGGTTATTGATGCTGCTGGTGGTTATGTCTGCTGCTGCTGTTGGTTATTGCTGCTGTTGGTTATTGATGCTGCTGGTGGTTATGTCTGCTGCTGCTGTTGGTTATTGCTGCTGCTGCTGTTATTACTGCTGCTGCTGTTGGTTATGGCTGCTGCTGCTGTTGGTTATTGCTGCTGCTGCTGTTGGTTATTGCTGCTGCTGCTGTTATTACTGCTGCTGCTGTTGGTTATGGCTGCTGCTGCTGTTGGTTATTGATGCTGCTGGTGGTTATGTCTGCTGCTGCTGTTGGTTATTGCTGCTGTTGGTTATTGATGCTGCTGGTGGTTATGTCTGCTGCTGCTGTTGGTTATTGCTGCTGCTGCTGTTATTACTGCTGTTGCTGTTGGTTATTGCTGCTGCTGCTCTTGGTTATTGCTGCTGCTGTTGGTTATGGCTGCTGCTGCAGTTGTTACTGCTGCTGCTGTTGGTTATTGCTGCTGCTGCTGTTGGTTATTACTGCTGCTGGTGGTTATGTCTGCTGCTGCTGTTGGTTATTGATGCTGCTGGTGGTTATGTCTGCTGCTGCTGTTGGTTATTGCTGCTGCTGCTGTTATTACTGCTGCTGCTGTTGGTTATTGCTGCTGCTGCTGTTGGTTATTACTGCTGCTGCTGTTGGTTATGTCTGCTGCTGCTGTTGGTTATTGATGCTGCTGGTGGTTATGTCTGCTGCTGCTGTTGGTTATTGCTGCTGCTGCTGTTATTACTGCTGCTGTTGGTTATTGATGCTGCTGTTATTACTGCTGCTGCTGTTGGTTATGGCTGCTGTTATTACTGCTGCTGCTGGTGGTTATGTCTGCTGCTGCTGTTGGTTATGGCTGCTGCTGCTGTTGGTTATTGCTGCTGCTGTTATTACTGCTGCTGGTGGTTATGTCTGCTGCTGCTGTTGGTTATTGATGCTGCTGCTGTTGGTTATTGATGCTGCTGTTATTACTGCTGCTGGTGGTTATTACTGCTGCTGGTGGTTATGTCTGCTGCTGCTGTTGGTTATTGCTGCTGCTGTTATTACTGCTGCTGGTGGTTATGTCTGCTGCTGCTGTTGGTTATTGATGCTTCTGATATTACTGCTGCTGGTGGTTATGTCTGCTGCTGCTGTTGGTTATTGATGCTGCTGTTATTACTGCTGCTGGTGGTTATGTCTGCTGCTGCTGTTGGTTATTGATGCTGCTGTTATTACTGCTGCTGGTGGTTATTACTGCTGCTGGTGGTTATGTCTGCTGCTGCTGCTGTTGGTTATTGATGCTGCTGTTGGTTATTGATGCTGCTGCTGTTGGTTATTGATGCTGCTGTTATTACTGCTGCTGGTGGTTATGCCTGCTGCTGCTGTTGGTTATTGATGCTGCTGTTATTACTGCTGCTGGTGGTTATTGATGCTGCTGTTATTACTGCTGCTGTTGGTTATTACTGCTGCTGGTGGTTATGTCTGCTGCTGCTGCTGTTGGTTATTGATGCTGCTGTTGGTTATTGATGCTGCTGTTATTGCTGCTGTTGCTGTTATTACTGCTGATATTGTTGCTGCTGGTTATTGATGCTGCTGTTATTACTGCTGCTGCTGTTATTACTGCTGATATTGTTGCTGCTGCTGTTATTACTGCTGATATTACTGCTGCTGCTGTTGGTTATTGATGCTGCTGCTGTTGGTTATTGATGCTGCTGTTATTACTGCTGCTGCTGTTATTAATGTTGCTCCTGTTCTTACTGCTGATATTGCTGCTGCTGCTGCTGTTATTACTGCTGCTGTTGTTATTGCTGCTGCTGCTGTTGGTTATTGATGCTGCTGTTATTACTGCTGCTGCTGTTATTGCTGCTGCTGTTGGTTATTGATGCTGCTGTTATTACTGCTGCTGCTGTTATTGCTGCTGCTGTTGGTTATTGATGCTGCTGTTATTACTGCTGCTGCTGTTGGTTATTGATGCTGCTGTTATTAGTGCTGCTGCTGCTGTTATTGCTGCTGCCCGTTATTGGTTATTGATGCTGCTGTTATTACTGCTGCTGCTGCTGCTGATATTGCTGATGCTGCTGTTGGTTATTGATGCTGCTGTTATTACTGCTGCTGTTGGTTATTGATGCTGCTGTTATTACTGCTGCTGTTGGTTATTGATGCTGCTGTTATTACTACTGCTGCTGCTGTTATTGCTGCTGCTGTTATTGGTTATTGATGGTGCTGTTATTACTGCTGCTGCTGTTATTGCTGCTGCTGCTGCTGTTGGTTATTGATGCTGCTGTTATTGCTGCTGCTGTTATTACTGCTGCTGCTGTTGGTTATTGATGCTGCTGTTGTTATTGCTGCTGCCCGTTATTGGTTATTGATGCTGCTGTTATTACTGCTGCTGCTGATATTGCTGATGCTGCTGTTGGTTATTGATGCTGCTGTTATTACTGCTGCTGTTGGTTATTGATGCTGCTGTTATTACTGCTGCTGCTGTTATTGCTGCTAAAGATTAGCTTTTTTGACGCACAACATTTGTTCAAATGCAGCACCGCCTTCCTGGAATGCTTTGCGGGTGCGTTAAAGTCGCTTGACGTCACCCATAGGAATAAAGTGGAGTGCGGCGCGACAGAAGTGTTGCACGGACAAGTGGATCAGCACCTTTACTGCTGCTGCTATTGCTGTTGGTGGTTATTTCTGCTGTTGCTGTTATTGTTACCGTACAGATCCACTTTTGCGGCACGACTGAAGCGTGGTGTTGTGACGCTTCCCCTCATGTGTATGTTGATGGGCGTGCGTTTGAGCCAGCGAGGAATGAAAAACAAAGGACCAGCGAGAGACTTCCCTCCGTCTCCATGTGCTCTACTTCTATTGGATAGTCGCGTTCAACGGATTCATTTGCATAAAGATGGGCTTTGGCTCATGTTCAAATGCAGCGCTGCCTTCCTGGAATGCTTTGCGGTCGTGTTTAAGTCGCTTGACGTCACCCATAGGAATAAAGTGGAGTGCGGCACGACAGAAGTGTTGCACGGACAAGTGGATCAGCACCGTAAATGTTGCTGCTGGTGGTTATTTCTGCTGCTGCTGTTATTAATGATGCTGGTAGTGGTTATTTCTGATGCTGCTGTTATTGTTGCTGGTGCTATTACTGCTATTATTGCTTGTTATTGGATTCTGTTGCTGCTTCTGTTATTGATGATGCTGCTGCTAGTAGTTACTTCTGCTGTTGCTGTTATTGCTGCTGATGGTGGTGGGGATTTCTGCTGCTACAGTTATTACTGCTGCGGTTAGTTGTTGCTGCTGCTGTTATTGCTTGTTATTGATTCTGCTGCTGCTATTATTTTAGCTGCTGGTGGTTATTGCTGCTGTTATTTCTGCTGTTGTTTTTGCTTCTGTTGCTGCTGTTATTACTGCTGCTGCTGGTGGTTATTTCTGCTGCTGCTGCTGTTATTTCTGCTGCTGTTATTGCTTCTGTTGCTGCTGTTATTACTGCTGCTGCTGGTGGTTATTTCTGCTGCTGTTATTGCTTCTGTTGCTGCTGTTATTACTGCTGCTGCTGGTGGTTATTTCTGTTGCTGCTGGTGGTTATTTCTGTTGCTGCTTGTGGTTATTTCTGCTGCTGTTATTTCTGTTGCTGCAGGTGGTTATTTCTGCTGCTGGTGGTTATTTCTGCTGCTGTTATTGCCGTTGCTGCTGGTGGTTATTTCTGCTGATGCTGTTGCTTCTGTTATTGATTCTGTTGCTACTGTTATTGCTGCTTCTGGTGGTGGTTATTTCTGCTGTTGCTGTTATTGCTGCTGCTGCTGTTGTCGTTGCTGCTGCTGCTACTACTATTGCATGCTGTTGCTGCTATTGCTTTTGCTATTGCTACTGTTGATGTTATTGTTTCTGTTATTGATTCTGTTGCTGCTGGAGGTTATTTCTGCTGCTGCTGATGGTGATTTATGCTGCTGCTGTTATTGCTGCTGCTGGTTATTATTTATTTTGCTGCTACGTTTGGTTCTTGTTGGTACTGGTGGTTGGTTATTTCTGCTGCTGTGGTTGTTTATTGTTGTTGCTGCTGTTATTGCTGCTGCTGCTATTGTTGGTTATTTTAGCTGCTGCTGTTGCTGCGGTTGTTTATTGTTGTTGCTGCTATTGCAGATTCTGTTATTGTTGCTGCTGCTTTTATTGCCTCTGTTATTACTGCTACACCACAAACAAAGAGCAGGCATTTTACAGCCCCCCATGAAGTTCACAGCGTCATAACTGTAATTACGAGATGGCAACCCGTGACGTTCTACACTATCAACGCTGAAATGAATCTGCAGCAGTCAGGTGGTACAGGTCAGTGCTCTACAAGTTATTTATGTTCATTAATATTGTAATGTTATGTGCTTTGAGACATGAGGTAGTCTAATGGCGTCTCTCGTGGAGCTTTTGTTTTCTCCCTGCATATGTTTTGAAGGAAGCGCGGCTTTGGAGATGCTCTGACGGGAGGCAGGGGTGCGATCTTAAGCTTTCAAAGCTAGCTTGCTTATTGCTAGCCTCTCTGAAATTGCCTATCCTACCTTTAACTTGTTTATTTACACAAAAAAGCAACAACATGCCCGAGATGCAAGACTTTAAAGGATAAATAGAATATATATAAAAGTGATAAATATAACGCAATTAGTTACTTTTATGGCTTCAAAAGTAATAAACTGTAGTACAGCATCATCTTCAGAAGTGAGACCTCCAGAGAATAACCCAGCCGGCTCTTATCACAGGTAATTGCTTTGTATTTGCTTTAGCAAGCGGCTCTTCAAGAAATAATCAAACTGAAGTTCACGCTTATTGTTGATATGAACCTCATGAGTGATTTTCTGGAGCTGTATTTTTACGTGCAGCGTCATAAATCACGGCTGATTCATGGTGGAGGTATGCAGACAGCTCACAGTAAATCAAAAGCCATCTGCCTGGAGGACGGCGATCGCACCCACAGCACCCAGTCATCTGTCATGTCACCGGTGCCGCCCATTTACATTTATTTACATTTAGCGCACAGCGCCTCATTACGCACAGGAAGTGAAGAGGGAAACGGCGTGAGGAGAGAACACAAATACTCATTTGATACACACAAACTTTTGAAGGAGAAAACAGGACGGGACGCCAGAAACTTCAGCTTTAGGCCAGAAGAAGCAAGGAGGACGGATCGATCGGGAATCACGGATAAGGCTGAAACAGTCGCTGATGCTTTATCCTTCAAGCAAATATTGACCTTTTTAATTAAAAAATACATAAAAAAATAAAAAAAAATATCTTAATAATGGTTATATTACATAAATATTATATTCATTGTGTAGTTTCTTTATTAATATTTGGAATTCGTTTTTATATTTTGTCTGATTTTTTTTTCTTTTCATTTTAATATATTTGTTTGTTTTTTAAATAAAATGTCTATTCAATGATAATATGCCTGTACTTGTATAGCTTTTATTAATATTTTAGATTTTAAACTTCTCTGTTCATTTTATTTTATATATATTTTAGTCATTTTTAGTGTGTTTTTTTGTTACTTTATAGTCTATTTAGTCGTAGTTTATTTAGTTTTAATTGTTTTAGCATTTCAACTTCAAGTTTATTTATTATTTTATTTTATTATTCCAGTTAATGTTTGTTTTATTTTAAGTAAAAACATTTTATGGTTTTAGTTTATGATTATAAGCCTGTATTGTGTAGTATTTTTTTGTAATATTTTGAACTAGTTTTCATAATTTTCTTCTTTTTTAGTTAAAGTTGTCATTTTTGTCATTTTTAATATGTAAACTTTAGTTTTAGTTATAGTTAATTTAGTTTTTGTTGTTTTAGTACTTCAACTTTAAAATGAGAAATGTTGCCTTGGCAACTAGTTGATATAAAATACGTTTTTAATATTTTATTATTTCAGTTAGTTTGTTTGTCAGTCATGATTGTTTTATTCCAATAATGAAAATGTTTTATGATTTTTTTTATTTTAGTTAATGATAAGATTATATTGTAATAATATTTTGAATTATTAACATTTGTGTGTGTTCTTTTTAATTTTAGTAAAAGTTTAAGTCATTCTGTTGTGTTTTTGACATTTATATTCGTTTTTGCTTTTTTTTATTTGTCTTTTTATTTGTTATACTATTCCAAATATATACATATGTACACACACATTCACACATATGTACACACATACACACATTTTTACACACACATTTTTACACACACATGGACACGCATGTACACACACATACGCAAAAACACACACATATGTACACACATACATGTATGTACACACACACACACACGCACACACACACGCACACGTACACACACATTCACACACACACACACAC
>NC_137097.1:72863609-72876109 GCF_949357685.1 Gobio gobio | reverse complement strand
ATATATATATATATTTTATATATATAATAAAATAAAACATTATTGAAGTGTTTCATTATTGAAAATTGTTCTGTTTCTATTTTGAATATATATATATATATATATATATATATATATATATATATATATATATATATATATATATATATATATATATATAATATATATATATAACAGAACATTTTAACCAAAAAAATTATAAAACCAGACAAAAATAGAACTAATGTTGAAGTAAACAATAATGGATGTTTAAATAAATACAAAATTATATTCAATAAAATGATACATTTTAAATTAAATATGCTGATTTCAGGATTATTTATTGTTTCATGTATACCCATAAATAATACAATTAAATAAAAATTCAAGTGTTTCATGTATTCAAAATATAAAATATTGAATAATATAAAAAACAGACAAAACTAGAACAAAAACTCAATATGAAGTTAACAATACTTGAAATGGTTTACCTGAAAAGTAAAAAATAAAATAAATGTAAATAAAATTCAATAAAACTGATTTGAGTATTATTTATGGTTTCGTGTATATAAATTAAATAAAATTAAAATGATTCAATTGTTTCAGGTATATATTCAAAATATAAAATATTGAATATATAAAAACAGACAAAGTCAATACTTAAAACGTTTCAAAAGTAAAAAATAATATAAAATAAAACAAAATAAAGATAATAAAGACAAACTTACTTAGCGTTTCAGGTATATATTAAAAATAAAATAAAAATATTCAAGCTTATTTGTGTATTGCTTTTCACAATACATATTTAGCACTTTTAGCATAGCTTAGCATAGATCATTGAATCTGATTAGACCGTTAGCATCTCGCTCAAAAATCATCAAAGAGTTTCGATATTTTTCCTATTTAAAACTGGACTCCCAGGACACAGAGCGTGCCTTGTCCAAAATTATACTTTTTTTTACACATGGCATAACCAACAATATGGACATAGCCATAATAACGTGTGTATTTGATCATTAAAGGGCAATAAGCCTTTAAATAAAACCCATTTGGTACACTCGCGCAAGCGCTAACAGGCGGCAAACACGCGCACAGAATCCACTGCTAGTCGGACATCGGTCCGTAGCGAATTGAGTTCGGCGTTTACATGGCTTTTATTAAATTTATCGCCTAATTTAGCGATTAATCTATCGACTAATTTATTGCTTAATCGATTAATCTATCGACCAATTTATCGGCTGATCTATCGCCTAATTTAGCGTTTAATCTAACGGATTATTTATCACAATCGATTAATCTATCGACCAATTTATCGATTAATCTATCAACTAATTTATCGCTTAATCGATTGCTCTATCGCCTAATTTATCGATTAATCTATCGGCCAATTTATCGGTTGATCTATCGCCTAATTTATCGATTAATCTATCGTTAATTTATCACTTAACCGATTAATCTATCGACCAATTTAATGCTTAATCTATCAGCTAATTTATCGCTTAATCGATTAATCTATAGACCAGTTTATCGGCTGATCTATCGAACAATTTATCGATGAATCTATCGACTGATGTATCGCTTAATCGCTTAATCTGTCACCAAATTTGTCATTTTTAAATGTTTTTAAGTAAAATTGTTGATTTAACTTGCACAGTTGGCCTTCAGTAGTGTACTATAAAAAAGTATAAATGTAAACAAGCCCTTGACAAAATGTAAAACTAAAAGAGTAAAAATGTAAAAAGGTACAAATTTGTTAAACCAATATAAAAAAAAGAGAATATCAGCATAATACAGTGTTGTCACGATACCAAAATTATAACTTCGATCCAATACCAGACTAAAATACCTCAATACCGATACTGAACCGATACCATGGCAAAAAAATGTAAAAGTAATTGAATAATATGACAGAACTTACTATTCAGTAAGTAATTCATAAAAACCCTAAAAAGTCACTTGGCCGGCATGTTCCTGCCCTGCCTCACACAGAATATGAGGTCCGGCCCTTTAAGAGCTGCACGGACCAACTTCATTGTAACACTCGATTTCTCACTCAACTCTGTTTACGTTCACTAAAGACATTTCCGACGGCATTTACCCGAATACTCGCCAGGGCGTGCATTGACATTTTTGACCATTCAAACCCAATTATCTGCAAAACTGGCGTCGCGATCTGTCTGAGGGAAAGGCGTGTGTGCACTTTTCTGTTGCTTTCTTTTTCCTGAGCTGTGCGTATATATTTCATTGTTTAGTGAATGGTGGAAGCAGAGCTCACACACACACACGTCCTCACTCCTGCTGTCACACAGACGCACATTAAGAAATACGGCTCTTATTAGAGTGCTGTCATTTTTAAAGTACCGGTACTAATACAATTTAACATCATACCCAACTTACCCAGTCGACTAAAAGTATTGACGTCGACTAATTAACAGCGTTGACGCAGCCGCTTGTATCGACCAATCGTGACAGGCCTAGGTCTAATGAGATTCAATGATCTATGCTAAGCTATGCTAAAAGTGCTACGATCAGACCCAGAGATCGACTGAAGGGATTCAAAAATGGTGAAACTCAACTGTTTAACTCTAGGAGAGATGGAAAATGAGTCTATTTTCAAAAAAAGTGACGTGTTCCTTTAAGACACGGCTACAAAACTTGGGAATTGCTTTCACACATACGTTTTGGAAACAAATGGAATACACAAATGTGCATATATGGAAAAAAAACGATGCCCTGAATGCAGATATTGTATAACCCCTACCACAGGTCTTTTATTTCAGCCTCAACTCCGCACCGACGACTGACACCTTTACACACGTGTGCATTTGCTCCATTATTTCCAGAACACGTATGAATGCGATTCACACAGAATCTCCAGACGATTCATCTCTGAAGAGCACAAACAAACATCTTCTTCTTCATGCGGTAAACTTCCATCACACACACACACTCCCCCTCTCAGGAAAAGCTGACTGCACTATTTCTCTGTGTGGTGGAAAGAAGCCGATGTCAAAGTGATGAATGTGCGATGAGAACAGGAGCAAGAAAACACGACTCGCGCTCCAGAAACACACACAAACACACACACAACCGTGCGTGAAGCCCAGCTCTAAGACTAACGCAGCCGTGAACGCGAGTTCGCTTTCTATCGTGGATGGAACCGCGAGGTCACGATTAACTAGTATTTACCATCTGTGAGCCTCATCTGCCCTCATTTCCTTCCTCTCAGAGGAGTGGAGGTTATTTATATCACCTGACACAGGTAATCACCTGTTGATCGCTGACAACCCACGTCCCTCAGGAAGAGCTGCGTTAAAAACAGACGGAGTCTCTCGTTCTGTTATCTCACTCACCGGGGAGACGCTTTTTCACTCGAGAGTCGGAAAATGAAGGATGCTTCATGATGCATATTCAAGATAAGGCGGCTCTGTGTGTCTTTAAGATGTATATCTTTTAATATAGTTCATCAACATCACACAAAAAGTGCCGTATTTCTCTCCAAATATCAGCGCGATTACAAATGTGATATTGATTTTATACACAGTTCAATAAAGGAAGCGAATATTAAGTGACTTGCATTACGCTTACACACCTATTTTTGCTCCATTTCGCCAACGAAAATAGTCCCAAACAAAGCCACAGGGGTGTTTTGCGTCTCATTTCGTTACGGACTCAGTTTTAAAACGCTATTCTGGGGTCCTTAGGCGAGACACTACAGGTGAATAGGGAATAAAAAAAAAATGTGAAGATATCACTGTGAAACTTCTCCGGTTTATCACTGGCATAAACATAAGAAAAAAAATGTATTACAAGTTTTGTGTAAATGAATGTTTTAATATGCAAATGAGGCCTTAAATATACGCTCATTTGCATACATTTACAAAAACAAAATCTGGAAATTGGAAAGGAACAGGTTTGATTGGTTCTGTGTGTTGACATATTGGAGAGGGCTTTTACCGAGGGGATTCTGGGTATCTTATTTTGTGCTTTAGTAAATTAGAGAATACTGACAATAGCCTTAAAAAAAATCTATTTTCGCCATGTTTTTTGGGGTTTTTTGACGTAGTGTCCGTGACGTCACCCATAGGATTCAGAAGAGCCATTTTGAAGCGTAAAGTAGTCATCACGTCACTCCCGGATAACAGAAAATGGGCAAAGAGGCGGGACGTGGGCGGAGCTGAGGATGACTAACAGACAGCAGACACACGGCAATCCACCTGTCACTCAAAATGGCCACGCCCTTAATTATGCAGAACTTTAAGGCTTTATATAAAGCAAACGAATGAGTTATAAATAATTCACCCCCTCAGTCGTCATGAAGGGCAAAATTAGCCGCATAGACCAAAAGCACAATGTGTCCCAGACTGTAAACGTGTTCTTCTGCTGTAAAGTTGGGCATTTTAACATGAGCTCAATGAGATTCTGCTCTTCTGGAGTCTGTCTCTAGTGGCCAGTCCATGAACTGCAGTTTCATTCACTTCCGTATCAGCTTCAAGAGAAACTGCGGGAGGAGCCGCTTGGAAAGGCTCTATAGCTAATAACTAATCTAATTCACTGACAGGGTTTCATCGTCTAATCTGTTGTTGAAAGTGACAAGTGACAGCTGTTGCCGTCTTTTCTGTGAATGTTTATGAGCTGATTTTGGCGTCAGCATTTTAAGATAAGAGAATAAACAAGGAAGCGTGTATTACGTGCCGCGTGAGAACCACGTAGTCGGAAATTCACATCGACCAATCAGATATTGGTTTTCGGCTGTAGATTCCCAGGCAAACTTTTGCTGTTAGTTATTTCTACAAAGGAAATGCCCATATTTGGATTAGACAGAGGTTTATGCTGCGTTCACACAAAACGCGAATGGAGCGTCAAATTCGCGTCTATCGCATCTAGTTGGACGCTTGGATATTGGACGAGTCCAATTCGCTGTGTACTAATCGAGCGTTTGAAACGAAATAGACGCGTGTTCAACACTACACTGCCCCTTTTCGTTTTCATAAAAAAAAAAAAAATTTAACATTAATAGCCACAGAAATGTGGTTCAGGCAACGCATAGCTTTATTATCTTCACCGCATGTACATTTACAACAAACGAAATATAAAACACAACCATGCCTCTTTTTGTTTACATAAAAAAAAAATATTAATATGTGGTTCAGACAAGAAGTAATGAAAGTATGTACATTTGTACATTTGAAGTATGTATGTATGTATACGTGTATGTATATGTGGATATAGGGGTATAAATATGTATGTGTGTATGTATGTTTAGATGTGTATTTATGTATATACTGTATGTAGATGTGTATATGTGTATGCGTAGGTGTAGGCATATGTATGTTAAAGGAAAGCAAGAATTAAAGGGGTAGGAGTACTTAAGTTTTACTTCTTCCTCCTCCTTTTCGCACATGATATGTTTATACAGGAAAAGTAAGATACTTTGTTGCTTTTTTATTTTATTTTTCTATTTTCCCTCTTTACTTTTTCTTTTCAAATGTTGAAAATTATTGTATTTTATTTTAAATATTCTTCTCTCATGTTCGAAATAAAGATATCAATCAATCAATCAATCAATCAATCAAAGTAATGAAGTAATGTAATGAAATTAAATATGACATAAAACACAACCCAGTCTCTTTTTTGTTAAATGTCAGTTTATGTGTGATCAATAATAGCCATTAGTATAAGTAAAAGGTATAAGAAGCTATACAATAAAATAAAGCTAACAATTCAGTCAAAGTCAGCGCTCTAGTAGCTACAACAGTAAAGTTAAATAGCCTAAAAATATAAAACTTATGAAACTTCTCTTTGCCCTCAGTCAAAGCGATTTGGCAGACAACAAATGATAGATTCATGACACCAAAGATCGGCCGTTAGATCCACAGTCCATTCCAGCAGTCCATTAACCTGCTAACATTTGTGCTCTTAATATTAATCACACAAAAAAAGACAGAAAATCACCTCTTTAGTTTTAATAAGGATTCCTTATATTTATTATACATTAATTATTTAATCCATATTTAATCTATAAGGAATGTTGTTTGCAAGTTGTTATAAAGAATGCTTATCATTCATTGAAAATAAGACATTGTGTTCTTCTTTAGGAGGAGTAGTTTTATTTAATTGTTACATAATATTTGTTTATATGTTAAATCTGTGTCTGTATTGCATGTTTGAACTTTAATAATCATTCATATTAATAGGTTAATACAGTAGATGTTTTCTCCAGGAGTATATAATGGGTTTGGACATTTTAGAGAAGTTCTTAATGCATTACAATTTAACTAAACCCATTAAATTTTGTTTGCGAGTGTGTGCGTCTGAGTGTAGTGTAGAGAACAAGTTCTAACATCCTGTTAAGTTTTCTGATTAGTATTTTTCTTTATAAAAAAAACAAAAAAATGATTTATTGTAGCAACCTGTTTTTAAAAAAGATTTTTTGCACTGTGAATTTGCACTGTCAGTTCTTTTTTTGAATAAAGGATTGGAAAATAATGCTTTTTTTTATCCGATTCATTGATTAATCGAAAAAATAATCGACAGATTAATCGATTATTAAAATAATCGTTAGTTGCAGCCCTAGCCAGATTATTATTATATTTAGTGTCTTATTGTCTTCTTATTCTGATTGATTTTATTTATTAAATGTTTGACACAAAAGATGATGCATACATTTAATTAGGTTGAAAAAATGGGTTTATAAAAGGTAAAAATACCCATAAAAGGTAAAAAGATTCTGTTTAAATGTATTAGAAAAGATTATTTCTGTCACTGCTGTGAACTGACCAGCACACAGAATATAAAGAATATCCAAAACTCAAGGAGTCAGCTGACCACGGCAGTCCTAACAAGTGTAACTACAAGTAGCTCCTTAGTAGTCAAAGTAGGCACGCCAAAAACTGGTGTATGTCATAATCTTTATAATTCACAAAATAATATTCAGGTGAAAGTTTCAAACAGACGGGACGGACGGCCTTAAAATGAGCCGCTGGACCTCAGGGATCTCTTCCCTCCGGCTTTCAGGAGGAAACATTCCCTAATGAGATGGGAACAATCTGCCGACGCTCCGGCTGCCATGTTGTGTTTAATGGTATCACAGATTGTGCAAGCGAAGCGTTACTCTACAACAATGATGCTGACACAGACAGACAGATGCCAAACGCTGATGGTTACGAGCCTTTCGCTCGCCGCGCACAGATAAAACACACCCACCGCGCTTCCTGACAGCAACCCGCCGTTAATCTGATCGACTGACGACCTTTGATGAATAATCTGAGGACGCTAAAGTTGATGAATGACTGGAAAGAAGAAAGATGGAGATAAAGAACCAGCGACGGCAGACGGATCACAGATATCTGTTTAGAGACACTGCTGTCACACTGGCATGAAGTCGAGCTCACAGTGCAGATTCATCTGCTCAAGAACCGCCCACTTACAGTAGAGGAGATCATATGACTGACCACTTACAGTAGAGGAGATCATATGACTGACCACTTACAGTAGAGGAGATCATATGACTGACCACTTACAGTAGAGGAGATCATATGACTGACCACTTACAGTAGAGGAGATCATATGACTACCACTTACAGTAGAGGAGATCATATGACTACCACTTACAGTAGAGGAGATCATATGACTGACCACTTACAGTAGAGGAGATCATATGACTGACCACTTACAGTAGAGGAGATCATATGACTACCACTTACAGTAGAGGAGATCATATGACTGACCACTTACAGTAGAGGAGATCATATGACTGACCACTTACAGTAGAGGAGATCATATGACTGACCACTTACAGTAGAGGAGATCATATGACTGACCACTTACAGTAGAGGAGATCATATGACTACCACTTACAGTAGAGGAGATCATATGACTACCACTTACAGTAGAGGAGATCATATGACTGACCACTTACAGTAGAGGAGATCATATGACTGACCACTTACAGTAGAGGAGATCATATGACTGACCACTTACAGTAGAGGAGATCATATGACTGACCACTTACAGTAGAGGAGATCATATGACTGCCCACTTACAGTAGAGGAGATCATATGACTGACCACTTACAGTAGAGGAGATCATATGACTACCACTTACAGTAGAGGAGATCATATGACTGACCACTTACAGTAGAGGAGATCATATGACTGACCACTTACAGTAGAGGAGATCATATGACTACCACTTACAGTAGAGGAGATCATATGACTACCACTTACAGTAGAGGAGATCATATGACTACCACTTACAGTAGAGGAGATCATATGACTGACCACTTACAGTAGAGGAGATCATATGACTGCCCACTTACAGTAGAGGAGATCATATGACTGACCACTTACAGTAGAGGAGATCATATGACTGACCACTTACAGTAGAAGAGATCATATGACTGACCACTTACAGTAGAGGAGATCATATGACTGCCCACTTACAGTAGAGGAGATCATATGACTGACCACTTACAGTAGAGGAGATCATATGACTGCCCACTTACAGTAGAGGAGATCATATGACTGACCACTTACAGTAGAGGAGATCATATGACTACCACTTACAGTAGAGGAGATCATATGACTACCACTTACAGTAGAGGAGATCATATGACTGACCACTTACAGTAGAGGAGATCATATGACTGACCACTTACAGTAGAGGAGATCATATGACTACCACTTACAGTAGAGGAGATCATATGACTGACCACTTACAGTAGAGGAGATCATATGACTGACCACTTACAGTAGAGGAGATCATATGACTGACCACTTACAGTAGAGGAGATCATATGACTGACCACTTACAGTAGAGGAGATCATATGACTGACCACTTACAGTAGAGGAGATCATATGACTACCACTTACAGTAGAGGAGATCATATGACTGACCACTTACAGTAGAGGAGATCATATGACTGACCACTTACAGTAGAGGAGATCATATGACTGACCCCTCACAGTAGAGGAGATCATGACTGCCCACTTACAGTAGAGGAGATCATATGACTGCCCACTTACAGTAGAAGAGATCATATGACTGCCCACTTACAGTAGAAGAGATCATATGACTGCCCACTTACAGTAGAGGAGATCATTTGACTGCCCACTTACAGTAGAAGAGATCATATGACTGCCCACTTACAGTAGAAGAGATCATATGACCGACCACTTACAGTAGAGGAGATCATGTGACTGACCACTTACAGTAGAGGAAATCATGTGACTGACCACTTACAGTAGAGGAGATCATGTGACTGACCACTTACAGGAGAGGAGATCATATAACTGACTACTTACAGTAGAGGAGATCATATGACTGACCACTTACAGGAGAGGAGATCATATGACTGACCACTTACAGTAGAGGAGATCATATGACCGCCCACTTACAGTAGAGGAGATCATATGACTGACCACTTACAGTAGAGGAGATTTTGACTGCCCACTTACAGTAGAAGAGATCATATGACTGCCCACTTACAGTAGAAGAGATCATATGACTGACCACTTACAGTAGAGGAGATCATATGACTGCCAACTTACAGTAGAGGAGATCATATGACTGCCCACTTACAGTAGAGGAGATCATTTGACTGCCCACTTACAGTAGAAGAGATCATATGACTGCCCACTTACAGTAGAAGAGATCATATGACTGACCACTTACAGTAGAGGAGATCATATGACTGATCACTTACAGTAGAGGAGATCATATGACTGCCCACTTACAGTAGAGGAGATCATTTGACTGCCCACTTACAGTAGAGGATTTCATATGACTGACCACTTACAGTAGAGGAGATCATATGACTGACCACTTACAGTAGAGGTGATCATATGACTGACCACTTACAGTAGAGGAGATCATATGACTGCCCACTTACAGTAGAGGAGATCATATGACTGCCCACTTACAGTAGAGGAGATCATATGACTACCACTTACAGTAGAGGAGATCATATGACTACCACTTACAGTAGAGGAGATCATATGACTGACCACTTACAGTAGAGGAGATCATATAACTACCACTTACAGTAGAGGAGATCATATGACTGCCCACTTACAGTAGAGGAGATCATATGACTGCCCACTTACAGTAGAGGAGATCATATGACTGACCACTTACAGTAGAGGAGATCATATGACCGCCCACTTACAGTAGAGGAGATCATATGACTGACCACTTACAGTAGAGGAGATCATATGACTGACCACTTACAGTAGAGGAGATCATATGACTGACCACTTACAGTAGAGGAGATCATATGACCGACCACTTACAGTAGAGGAGATCATATGACCGACCACTTACAGTAGAGATCATATGACTACCACTTACAGTAGAGGAGATCATATGACCGACCACTTACAGTAGAGGAGATCATGTGACTGACCACTTACAGTAGAGGAGATCATATGACTGACCACTTACAGTAGAGGAGATCATATGACCGACCACTTACAGTAGAGGAGATCATGTGACCGACCACTTACAGTAGAGGAGATCATGTGACTGCCCACTTACAGTAGAGGAGATCATATGACTGACCACTTACAGTAGAGGAGATCATATGACTGACCACTTACAGTAGAGGAGATCATGTGACTGACCACTTACAGTAGAGGAGATCATATGTCTGACCACTTACAGTAGAGGAGATCATATGACTGACCACTTACAGTAGAGGAGATCATGTGACCGACCACTTACAGTAGAGGAGATCATGTGACTGCCCACTTACAGTAGAGGAGATCATATGACTGACCACTTACAGTAGAGGAGATCATATGACTGCCCAGTTACAGTAGAGAAGATCATATGACTGCCCACTTACAGTAGAGGAGATCATATGACTGCCCACTTAAAGTAGAGGAGATCATATAACTGCCCACTTACAGTAGAGGAGATCATATGACTGACCACTTAAAGTAGAGGAGATCATATGACTGACCACTTACAGTAGAGGAGATCATATGACTGCCCACTTAAAGTAGAGGAGATCATATGACCGCCCACTTACAGTAGAGGAGATCATATGACTGACCACTTACAGTAGAGGAGATCATATGACCGCCCACTTACAGTAGAGGAGATCATATGACTGACCACTTACAGTAGAGGAGATCATATGACCATATGACCGCCCACTTACAGTAGAGGAGATCATCTGACCGACCACTGACAGTAGAGGAGATCATATGACCGACCACTTACAGTAGAGGAAATCATGTGACTGACCACTTACAGTAGAGGAGATCATGTGACTGACCACTTACAGTAGAGGAAATCATGTGACTGACCACTTACAGTAGAGGAGATCATGTGACTACCACTTACAGTAGAGGAGATCATATGACTGCCCACTTACAGTAGAGGAGATCATATGACTGCCCACTTACAGTAGAGGAGATCATATGACTGCCCACTTACAGTAGAGGAGATCATATGACTGACCACTTACAGTAGAGGAGATCATATGACCATATGACCGCCCACTTACAGTAGAGGAGATCATATGACCGACCACTGACAGTAGAGGAGATCATATGACCGACCACTTACAGTAGAGGAGATCATGTGACTGACCACTTACAGTAGAGGAAATCATGTGACTGACCACTTACAGTAGAGGAGATCATGTGACTACCACTTACAGTAGAGGAGATCATATGACTGCCCACTTACAGTAGAGGAGATCATATGACTGACCACTTACAGTAGAGGAGATCATATGACCGCCCACTTACAGTAGAGGAGATCATATGACCGCCCACTTACAGTAGAGGAGATCATATGACTGCCCACTTACAGTAGAGGAGATCATGTGACTGACCACTTACAGTAGAGGAGATCATGTGACTGACCACTTACAGTAGAGGAGATCATGTGACCGACCACTTACAGTAGAGATCATGTGACCGACCACTTACAGTAGAGGAGATCATATGACTGCCCACTTACAGTAGAGGAGATCATATGACTGCCCACTTACAGTAGAGGAGATCATATGACCATATGACCGCCCACTTACAGTAGAGGAGATCATATGACCGCCCACTTACAGTAGAGGAGATCATATGACCGCCCACTTACAGTAGAGGAGATCATATGACTGCCCACTTACAGTAGAGGAGATCATATGACTGCCCACTTACAGTAGAGGAGATCATATGACTGACCACTTACAGTAGAGGAGATCATATGACTGACCACTTACAGTAGAGGAGATCATATGACTGACCACTTACAGTAGAGGAGATCATGTGACTGACCACTTACAGTAGAGGAGATCATGTGACTGACCACTTACAGTAGAGGAGATCATATGACTGACCACTTACAGTAGAGGAGATCATATGACTGACCACTTACAGTAGAGGAGATCATATGACCGCCCACTTACAGTAGAGGAGATCATATGACTGACCACTTACAGTAGAGGAGATCATATGACCGCCCACTTACAGTAGAGGAGATCATATGACTGACCACTTACAGTAGAGATCAT
>NC_137097.1:72826109-72853609 GCF_949357685.1 Gobio gobio | reverse complement strand
CGCGCGTCTTTCTGTGTGTGTCATAGTCAGGACATTCACAGTCAGAGCGTTCTCTTTTTGTCTTGTCGAGCTTGAAAAGTTTTAAAAGCATTTGCATGAATAAGTGTGCGTTCACACTTGTCATGTTTGGTTGGATTAAAATAAACCCTTGTGCGATTGCTCGGTTAGTGCGGTTCATTTGAACATATGTGAACGCTGCCATTCGAACCCTGGTGCGCACCAAACAAGCGGACCGAGACCGCTAAAAAGATGGGTCTAGGACCGAAATCTGGTGCGGTTCGATTGATATATGAACGCCACACGGACCAAAGACATGTAAACGAACCAAAAACAGGACGTGATGTCACAAGATGCGACGCTACAAGTCAGCTGATTTGACGACGCGGAAAGATCGGTGTATCCAAAATGAGTAGAGGGCAAACGAGGAGCAGCGAGGAGGTAAAGTGCCTCATCAATATATGCAGATCTGCGTTTCCGCACACACCGGAAGAAATCCTGCTGCTGTTCTGAATGTGTTGAACATTTTATGAGCTCTTGGTGAGTTCTCAGCTGGTAAAAATAAAACCACATGTACATGTGTGAAATGATGGCGTATAATCCAGCACACAGCATTGTATTGAATGTTCGGTAAGCAGCTCCGCGAAATATACGTCATAAAAGCGACCAATCAGGTTGTGACTGTATCCCTATGCCTTTGGTTCGGTAACTTTAGGTTCGCTGTTAAAAATGCCAGTGTGAACACTAATCGGACCAGGACTATACGTTTTGTTTTTTGGTCCGGACCAAATGAACCAAACAAACCAAACTACAAGTGTGCGAATAGAGTATCTGGCGCAAGTGATTTCAATGTTAAGTCATGGAAAGGTGCGTTGACGCGCGTCTGGAGGTCCCGCGGCGCAGAAGGCGCGTTTTCACGCGGCGCGAAGGACGCGAATTGGACGCAAATTGAGTGATACGCGTGTTACACGTGAGTGGTGATTTTGTGCATTCACCCATTTGAAGCGAATTCGCGTCTGATGCCCGAGTTGAAAAATCGGAACTTTGGCGTCAATTCGCGCCGCGTTAACCAATCAGGAGCCTGCTCGCTGCAGTCACGTGGTGAAGTGACGTGATGAGAAACCCTGCATAATTTAAAAATACTACTATTTTGTCACAAAATGTAGTTTTAAGACTTTTTCAGGTGAAAATGTAGTTGTTTAAAGCTCAAACCTGTGGTTTATTTATAAAGAGAGCGCCTTTTTAAAAAAAATAATCTTGTGTTTTTGGAGATGTGAGATCCAGGCGATCAGCGGGCCCTCAGCGCTCATTAACCCCAGCGAGAGCAGCCTTTCCTCTGCCAGTCCTTCTGCTGTTTGCCGCTGGCTCTGATGACCTGTAGTGGTTCGTCTTGTGTGGATCTAACGGGCGATCTTTGGTGTCATGAATCTATAATTTGTTGTCTGCCAAATCGTTTTGACTGAGGGCAAAGAGAAGTTTCATAACTTTACTTTTTAAGGATATTTAGATAAACATGCAGTGAAGATAATGTAGGAGTTGCCTGGACCACATTTGTGTGGCTATTAATGTTTAACAATATATATTTTTAATGAAAATGAAAAGAGGCAGAGTGGTGTTTTATGACATATTTCTCCTGGAGCGCCTTGAACGCGCGTCTATTTCGCTTCAAACGCTCGATTTATACACGCGTCCAATTCATTGTGGACGCAAATGGATTCAAAATGTTCACGCGTCAAACTAGACGTGGTAGACGCGATTTTGACGCTATATTCGCGTTTGGTGTGAACGCAGCATTAAAGCATGATCATAATGTAACGCTAGCCAAAAAATTATAACTATTTTTAACGTGTTAAACTGAAAAAATTTAATTGCATGCGTTAATGCGCTAATTTTGACAGCCCTAATACAAATCAATATCTCTTTGCACTCATATCTGGGCATTTGTATTAATTTGGGTGACATTTTTGACAGTCCCTTGTTGATTTCTGACCTGCCACCACAGTAACAAAAGAACTAGAAATAAGTTATTGAATGCATCTGAAGCAGGAGGTTTTGCATCAAAACCACATTAATTATATTAACAAAATAAATCAGACAAAAGTAGTGATATCCTCACAGCTGTGGTCCTCTTAGTAGGAGACCGAGACGAGACCAAATGCAAAGACAGAGACCTTTAAAAAATGGTCTGAAATGCAGGAGACTCTCTAATTTCACTCGCATTTATCCAAAGCGACTTACAAAAGAGCTGTCAATGCGCAATACACAGTGCAGTTTTCCAGACACTGTTTGTGATGTTTAGCAGGTGTTTACACGCCGCTGTGACTTCCTCACGAGGAGGACTTTAAACTTTAAACCGTGGCAGATTTTGACAAATGCCTCTCAACCCCTCGCGCTCTTCAGACAAATGCAACGCTTAAACTCAAACGCTTAATTTCCGCCTCTGTTGACTGCGGGCAGCGGCCATTAATCAGCGCGGCGTTTGGGGCGTTTGCTAACAGCCAGATGCTGGCGGCTGTCGGCTCAATCCATCAGCCGTGATTGGAGAACGAAAAGGTTCAGGAGTTTCGAGTCGCGCCCACGTCGAGAGACTAATTGCCTGCCGCGATGGGCGTCGAGGTGTTTTACCGGGACACCAACCCTCTGCTTTGCATTCTGGGTATTATTCAAAAAACGCCTCGACATCAGATGACAGATAATGGAGGCCAAGCTCCGCCCCTTTCTACAAAGAGTGAGGTAATGCAAGGTTTTTTAATAGCAGAGATCAAATGTTTTTGAATACCCAGAATGCTTTTGGTTTGCGTCCATTTACTAAATCTCAGTTGCTAGAAATGACCATGAACATCAACACACAATCAAAATGGACTATTCTTCCCCTCTGAGACCGTTTCCTTGTCAGATGATGTCATCAAGGGTTGAATCTTAACCCTCTGGGGCTCTTCGGTCATTTCTGACTCAATTTTTTTTAAATAAAAAATGTTAAAAATCGTAGCTTCATCGGAATGGTCCGAAACTTGGTGACTTTTTTGGTACTTGGTATATGAACACCCACAGAAATTGGGGACAGGATTTGAAAAGTCTAAGTGGTCGTAAAAAAATAGTCACACTCAGGACCTTCGGGTCAAAAATGACCCACATAGGAAATGAATGGGAAATTGGCAAAAATATGAAAGAGTTTTTTTGTGCATACAATCTACAAATCAGCCAGGATGCAGAAAAAAAGGACTCAACAGTGAAGGGGTGAATCTCTAAAACATCAAGAGTGCAAAACAGACAAAAAAACTCACACACACACACACACACAATTAGCTTTTGGAATGGCACGCGTTAATTTGTGTGTGCGTGTGTTTTTGTGTGTATAAGTGTGTGTGTGTGTGAGTTTTTTTGTCTGTTTTGCACTCTTGATGTTTTAGAGATTCACCCCTTCAGTAGGTGCGTTTACATGGAGCACTGTAATCGGTTTAAAAGTCCAATCCGAATGAAAATGCTCCATATAAACACCTCAATCGGAATAAAAATGGCCAAACCGAATGAAATTGTAATCGGTTTGAGAGGGGTGGGATAAACCTTTTCATGAACCGATCAAACGAAAAATTCCACCAAGTAAACGACCTGATCCGATTACTGTGAGTGCACGTCTTTCTGTGACGTGATATACAGCGCGCGCCTCCTCAACTGAAGAGCGCGCGCCGCGCTCACACCAGGCTAATGTTGACAAGAGAGGAAAGATCATTTTTCTGAGGTATTTAACTTTTTATTTCGTAACATGTTATGAACATGATGTTGGAATAATGACACAGACATAGCCTGGCTACACCATCTCATCTTGACAGCGTTTGTCCTAGGCTTCAACTGCGCCTGACAGAATAATTTATTTTTCACTTTACAACAAATAATGAATAGCCAGGGGTGGTAAAAGTACTCAAAAGTTATACTCAAGTAAAAGTATATATACCTAAATAAAAAATGACTCCAGTAAAAGTAGAAAGTCCTCCATTTAAACATCACTTGAGTAAAAGTACAAAAGTATCCAAATTAAAACGTACTCAAGTACCGAAAGTAAAAAGTAAATATTCAAATGAATTGTAAATATCAATAATTAAGCAGATCAATTGTTTTGGGAGTGATATGCAATGCTTTAATTGAACAAATGATAAGATTAGATACTGCAATTAAGAATTTGTTAGATTTGCAATCATAAGAGACAATTAAGCAACTTAACCCAGTATAGGGGTTGAACTTAAAATAGACATGCTCCATAACATTAGCTGCATCAAACAGAAGATATGCAAGATACTATTAACTCATTTAAAATTAATTCAAAAGCCATAACCACAATGACATATTACTTAACAATTAGTTAATAGTGATGTACCTCAACAAGTGAAGTCATGACATAATGAAACCTTTGCAAATCGTTATCTAATGATTAATTAAAGCAGACAACTGGAAGTTGAAATACATGGCTTTGACCCATTGTGATAATTAAGAGATTGATTTACATTTATTAGTTAATATAATATGTTATCAGGGAATTAATACATTGTCATATTTAATTAATAGAAATGCATGTATTACTTAACGTATTAATCATATATAATGTTCATTAGTTGCTGATACAGTAATCATTAATAAATGATTTAGTTCTTCATGAGTCATACATTAACTCTTGATTATCTGTGCATTAGTTAAGCATGAATTAATGCATATTAGTGTACACGTATTGTAAAGTGTTACCGATGGTTTCATAGTGTGCCGCGAAAGAAAATTGTTTGGGAAACACTGAGCTAACGTTAGCGTGGCAAACCTAGTCAGCTTTTCCAAGTCTAGCCCCGACTGGATCATCCATGACCGATTGACAGCATGCGGGGAGAACCAGCTTACTAGCTTGATTCTCTCCTGCACCCACGTTTTTTTGTTGGTTTGGAAAGCAAGTGTAATAAATACTTGGAGCGGGCATGGGGAAATGTATTGGAGTAAAAAGTAAACTTTGTCTTTAATATTGTAGTGGAGTAAGAGTGAAAGTAGATGCAAATAAAACATACTCAAGTAAAGTACAGATCTCCGAAAAAAATACTTAAGTAAAGTAACAAAGTATTTTTACTTCATTACTTACCACCTCTGTGAATAGCTTTTATAAAACTGCATAAGTCCTGGTGGCCGTTGAGAGTTGCCATGGGAACGGGGAACATTCAAGCTGCTGGAGAGGACGTGTCGACATTTTGTTTCTCGTAAGTTAGATATAAAACAAAAGAAGTTAAACAACTGCTTCAAATTGGTTAAGTAACATTACCCACAGTCTATTTTAATTACTTTTGTTAATATTTATACCTTTGTGATTATGGTATCTTTCCTTAATCATCTGAAATGTATATGTTTAGTACTAGTAATGATGCTGAGCACGTCTTGAATGCTTTCATTCTTGTTTCACCGTACAGCCTATGATTTTATTAATAATTTGGGTGCATTTTATAGTTAATTTTGTGTTTTCAAAATAAATGAATTGAATTAATTTTGATTCCGCATTCATCATTCACAGCTGTTGAAATAGCCATTGTATAGAACATCGTTTAAACAACTGCATGTCTGTCCACACAGAAAAATAAATAAATATAAAAATTACCAACACAGAACTATTGATCCACGATACTAACATTACGAATCTATGCGGCAGACAAACTGTGTGCGCATGTCACGAAATGATTCCGACTGAAAGTCAGCACATGTAAACACCAGATCGGTTTAGATAACGTCTTATGTAAACAGTCCTCCAAATCTTTCAATCGGAATGATTTTAATCGGAATGACAAAAAAGTGCGCATGTAAACGTGGCTACTGTTGAGTCCTTTTTTTCTGCATCCTGGCTGATTTGTAGATTGTACACACAAAAAAAACTAATTTCCCATTCATTTCCTATGGGGGTCATTTTTGACCCGAAGGTCCTGAGTGTGACTATTTTTTTTTTACGACCACTTAGACTTTTCAAATCCTGTCTCCAATTTTTTTGGGGTGTTCATATACCAAGTACCAATAAAGTCACCAAGTTTCGGACCATTCCGATGAAGCTACGATATTTTTTTATTTTTTATTTATAAAACGCAAGATCCACTGTAGTGGTAAAAATGTGCTATTGCGTGATAAAAATGCTCAATGTGTCCACCGGATGGCACCGATCTCATTAAAAAAATTGCTTTCATGAGGCCTAGGCTTGACTCTAAAATGAAATACAGCTTTAATAAAAAAAAAAATATATATATACATGTTTTCTTATATTCAATGGGAAAAAATGGGTCATAATTATTGCATAAATATAAATCATAAATCATAAAATTATCTCAAAACACCAAAAAAGAAAAGAAAAAATATTATTGAACAAAAATATATTTCATTGATTTTACTCAAATCTTTTTTTATCTTAATCCCGCCCTCTAGGTCCTGAGTGTGACCCATAAATGAAGAACCGCAGAGGGTTAACCAATGGGGGCTTCCGCTGTTTCTCTAGTCTACTTTACATGATCCAAAATGAATGCCGTCCCACGGGACTGTGAAAACGTCACAATCCAGAAGATAAACAGGTTGCAAATGATGCTTTATGGTGATTTAACCCCATGTTTTTCAGGGAAACTGGTCGAGTAATTCATTAAAGCAACTCAATTAGGAAGGATAAAAGCATCTGCTAAATGATCGCTCGCTGCGTTAGCAATTAAGAAGCTCGATTTTGCATGACTCTATTACGGTCCAATCAAATCGCGTGCTGTACTGAAATGGATTCTGATTGGCTCGTCCTGTCTTGATCTCACCAGCGGCAGCAATGAAAAAGCCAAATGTGTCTTTAATTTGTGCTTGCGAGGCATTCGAGCTAAAAATGCAGAACTTTGAAAATGAACGTCGTTAAAAAAAAAAAATGACGGCAATGTAAACGATGATTTTGTGACCGTTCTGGAGAACATGAAACATCTGTCTTACAGCTGTAGCTGTTTCTGAGATCTGCTGTTTTAAACCTCACTTTGACTTGAAGTGAAGTTGTGAAAATAACACTAGAAACATCCTAACAAACATCCTTGCTATTTCTTCAGGAGATAGAAATGGAGAAAAAACTAAAACCTTGGGAGAAACCAGATTGAGTTGAGGGACCAGACTAAAGCCAAACAAAGTAACTTGTGTGCAATCAGCAAATTAGAATGATTTCTGAATAGAATAGAATAGAATAGAATAGAATAGAATAGAATAGAATAGAATAGAATAGAATAGAATAGAATAGAATAGAATAGAATAGAATAGAATAGAATAGAATAGAATAGAATAGAATAGAGCACAGAACAGAATATACAACAATAGCATAGAAAATAATAGAATATAGCATAGAAAAGAATATAGAATAGAAAATAATAGAATACATAACAGAATATATAATAGAATAAGATAGGATAGAATAGAATAGAGCACAGAACAGAATAGCAAACCCGAGCACAGAACATAATACACAACAATAGCATAGAGAATAATAGAATGTAGAACAGAATAGAAAATAATTGAATATAGAACAGAAAAGAATAGAATATAGAACAGAATAGCATTGAATAACAATAAAATAGAACAGAATATAATAGAATAGAATAGCATAGAACAGAATAGCACAGAACAGAATATAGAAGATAATAGCATAGAAAAAACATAATATAGAACAGAATAAAATAGAGCACAGCACAGAATATAGAACAGAAAATAATAGAATATAATACAGAACAGAATATAGAACAGAAAATAGCACATAACAGAATATAGAACATAATAGGATAGGATAGAAGAGAAGAGAAGAGAATAGAATAGAATAGAACACAGAACAGAATAGCATAGCATATAATAACAGAATAAAATAGAACAGAAAAGAATAGAATATATAACAGAATAGAATATAGAATAGAACAGAATATACAACAGAAAAGAATAGAATATATAACATAGAATATAGAACATAATAAGATAGGATAGAATAGAATAGAATAAAATAGAGCACAGAACAGAATAGCCTAGCATAGCATAGAATACCATAATAAAATAGAAAAGAACATAATAGAATATAGAACAGATTAGAACAGAATATATAACAAAAGAAAAGAATAGAATACATAACAGAATATAGAACAGAATAAGATAAGATAGGATAAAATAGAACAATATAGAAAAGAAAAGAATAGAATATAATAAAGAACAGAATACAGAACAGAAAAGAGCACATAACAGAATATAGAATAGGATAGGATAGAAGAAAATACAACAAAATAGAATAGAACGGAATGGAATATAGAACAGAATAAAATAAAATAACAGAATAAAATAGAACAGAATAGCATAGCATAGCAAAGCACAGCACAGAACAGAATATAGAGCAGAATAGCATAAAACAGAACAGAATAGAGAACAGAACAGAATATAGAAGATAATAGCATAGAAAAAAACATAATATAGAACAAAAAAAGAGTAGAATGGAGTGGAATAGAGCACAGGACAGAATAGCATAGCATCGAATAACAGAATAAAATAGAACAGAATATAATACAGAACAGAAATAGAGCATAGAACAGAATAGCAAAGCACAGACAATAACAGAATAGAACTGAATAGAGCACAGAACAGAATAGCATCGAATAACAGAATAAAATAGAACCGAATAGAATATAGAACAGAATAAAATAGAACAGAATAGAATATAGAACAGAATAAAATAGAACAATAGAATATAGAACAGAATAGAATATAGAACAGAATAAAATAGAACAATAGAATATAGAACAGAATAGAATAGATCAATAGAATATAGAACAGAATAGAATAAAGTAGAACAGAATAGAATATAGAACAGAATAAAATAGAACCGAATAGAATATAGAACAGAATAGCAAAGCACAGACCAGAACAGAACTGAATAGAGCACAGAACAAAATAGCATCGAATAACAGAATAAAATAGAACCGAATAGAATATAGAACAGAATAAAATAGAGCACATAACAGAATAGAAAAGCACAGCACAGAACAAGACAGAATATAACTGAATAGAGCACAGAACAGAATAGCATAGCATCGAATAACAGAATAAAATAGAACAGAATAGAATATAGAACAGAATAAAATAGAACAGAATAGAATATAGAACAGAATAAAATAGAACAGAACAGAATAGAATATAGAACAGAATATAGAACAGAATAGAATATAGAACAGAATAAAATAGAACAGAACAGAATAGAATATAGAATAGAATATAGAACAGAATAAAATAGAACATAATAGAATATAGAACAGAATAAAATAGAACAGAATAGAATATAGAACAGAATAAAATAGAACAGAATAAAATATAGAACAGAATAGATTATAGAACAGAATAAAGTAGAGCACAGAACATAATAGAATAGAACTGAATAGAGCATAGAACAGAATAGCATAGAACAAGACAAAATATAGATGAGAATAGAATAGAATATTGAACAGCAACGCACAGAACAGAATGGATTTGAAGAGAGCACAGAACAGAATAGCATTGAATATCACAGAATAGAATAGAATAGAATAGAATAGAATAGAATAGAATAGAATAGAATAGAATAGAATAGAATAGAATAGAATAGAATAGAATAGAATATCACAGAATAGAATAGACTAAAATAGAATAGGTACGAGTTTCACAGAGAGCTGATGCACTAGCAGGACGGCCGGTCTGTTTGCGTGTGTGTGTGTGTGTGTGTGTGTGTGTGTCACCTCGGCCTGCACAGGGTCAGGAGGTCAGTGTGTAGCGGGTCACAGTGAACATGATCCGCCGGACAGCGGGACCAGAGAGCACTGATGAATAGAGCCCGCGCTCATGTTCTCCAGCCTCAACTCTGGCTGCGGCCCGTGCCAGGCATACAAACACACACACACACACACGCCTCACAGTCACTGAACACAGCAGACACACAGGGGCTTCCCCAGGCGGGACACTATGCGCATACACACTGCATATAAACATCATTTAAATGAACAGCTGTACCTTTGTTGGAGGGAACACATGCTCGGTTTGAAGTGCGTTACACAGTCTGGGTCATGAAACTGAAGCGGCATAAGCGTAGTGCACATCATGAGGACTACATGGAAAGTCACATTTGGAGCACTTACATCCAATAATCGCTCCATCACAGGGAAACATGAAACCATGATGAATGTAGGTTCATTCTGAAGCATGTAAATGGTTCAAAGGCTGACAGAAATCTACTCAAAGTGCAGATAAAAAGTGCACAAGTTCTACTCAAAGTGTGTTAGGGTAGAGAGGTCCAGTCCCTCTGGCTGACCGGCTAAACTAGTTTCCCATCAGACCAGATGCCTCCAGACAGACACATCTCTAATTAGGAAGTTCATAACTGGTCACGACTGCAGGCCCAAAAAGACTGAAAGAAAAGAGTTTGATGGGACATAATGTGCTTTTAAACGGCAGAGTACAAGAGCAAAAACAGCCGGCTTGATTCTAACAGTCAGAGGAAACTCTTTGAAACGTGACTTGAGAAGCAGCACTGCATAAGATATTAAATGCTGTCATTAATTACTCACCCTCATGTCGTTCCAAACCTGTAATGCAGGGCTCGACATTAACACTTGTCCGGGACAAGTGCATTTTTTTGAAGGGGCAAGTGAAAAATTATTTCACTTGCCCGACAGACAAGTATCCTGGTTAAAACGTCAAAACAAAAACTAACTAGGGAATCACCAAAGTGCAATAATGATTCTGCATTAAAGGGTTAGTTCACCCAAAAATGTAAATTCTGTCATTAATTACTTCCCCTCATGTCGTTGGACACCCGTCAGACCTCCGTTCATCTTCAGAACACAAATGAAGATATTTTAGTGTAAATCTGATGGCTCTGAAAGGCCTCCATTGGCTCAATGGCACGGTTCACTCTCAAGACCCTTAAAAGGCACTAAAGACGTCGTTACAAAGTCCATCTCACTACAGTGGTTCTACAATAACTTTATGAATCGGCGAGAATAGTTTTTGTGCGCAAAAACCCCTAAATAACGACTTATATAGTGATGACGATTTCAAAACACAGCCTCATGAAGCTTCGAAGCGTTATGAATCAGTGAGTCGATTCAGCAGTTTGAATCGCCAAATTTCAGCAGTTTGGCGGTTTGACACGCGATCCGAATCATGATTCGACTCACTGATTCATAACGCTTCGAAGCTTCATGAGTAAAAACTCACTCCATAAAGTTATTGTAGAACCACTGTAGTGAGATGGACTTTGTAACGACGTCTTTAGTGCCTTTTAAGGGTCTTGAGAGTGAACCGTGCATTGAGCCAATGGAGGCCTTTCAGAGCCATCAGATTTACACTAAAATATCTTCATTTGTGTTCTGAAGATGAACGGAGGTCTGACGGGTGTCGAACGACATGAGGGTGAGTAATTAATGACAGAATTTACATTTTTGGGTGAACTAACCCTTTAAGTAAGTGTAAGTGGAGATCGACAGTGGATAATAATATAAACTGACGTTAATAAGGTTGAGCTGTTGAGGCTCGCGCAGCCTCTCGAGGAGACGATCGGAAAAAAATTAGCGCCACTCATACAAAGAAACTCAGTTAACACACACGGTTAAAAATTGTGTAGTTTTATTTTTTATAACATGTGATACAGTTAAGCAAGATCACACAAACAAGAGTGCTGTTTTCCTGAATACCATCACGACTGAACATGACGCTGATTTCATACGCCAGCTCCATAAACAATTAATTAACATTAAGTCACTTACATTTTAGATGCAATATTGATTGTTTTTGTTCTGTTTCAGCAGCGAAAATAGTTCCAAACAAAGATCACAGCAGAACCATAACACATCTCACAGCAACTGAGCGTTACTGAGTGATTCAGCGTTTGAATGAATCGTTTGAATCAAAGATTCAATGACCTATTCGTAAACGACTGCCTCATGCTTGAATGAATCATCCGTTTGAATGAATCGACTCAATGATTCACTCATTAAGACGGTCACCTGCTGCCACCTACTGGTGGTTTACTCTCATCTTTCCAACATTTCTTATTTGTATATTCAAAAATATTTAAATAATCTCATAACATTATTTAATGCAGTTGTTATTTTTCAGTGTAAATTATTTAATTTGATTGGTAACAGCCCTATAGTGTCTTATTCTAGTTGAATGTATAGATCAAACTTAAGAATATAAAATGAAAGCTGAAGCATAGCCTATATTTAATAAGATTATGGAAAAATTCCCCGTATAAAAAGGTAAAAATATCACAAATATGCAGATTTAAAATATGTCAAAGCTGATTGAACACTGGTGAGAATATTGCTTCAGAATAGATATTTACAACAAAAACAAAACAAAAAAATCCGGACAAGCGCATTTTTAACTCGGACAAGTGAGTGACCAGGCCTAATGTCGAGCCCTGTGTAATGCTGTGGTCACACCAGACGCGAGTGAAGCGTTAATCGCGAGTGATTTACATGTTAAGTCAATTACTAGACATGTGCCGGTAAACGGTAATACGATATACCGCGATAATGAACATGCACAATATTGTTATCGTGGTCACTTCAAAATACCGTGAATAATTATTTCTTACGAATTATTCAGATTTTTAGAATGCATATTAACAATACTTTACCCATCAACCGTTTAAAATGAACAATAGTTCAATAGTTCAGCAGAAATGCAGCCGTTTCCCCGGTAACCCTCATAAACAAAACGATACGGTGCACATCACATAACCTAATACTTAATACTTAAGGCTATTCATTTTCAAACTTAAACATTTTATATTTTAATCTGGACTAAATTACATGCCCTAGATATTGTTTGAATATATGTTCTGATAAGGGATCGACCGATATGGATTTTTTAGTGCCGATACCGATACCGATTTCTTTTCATTAGCCTTAGCCGATGAGCGATACGGGCTGCCGATTTTCTTGAGCCGATATTTGGAGCAATACTGCTTTTGCTCCCTCAATTTACAACATAAAAATGACACAATGATAAGGATGATGATAATTTAAAATTTACAATTTAAAAAAGGAACATTTATTGAACAAAAAAAAAAAAATATTTAACAAATAGTAAAAACTGAGGTAGAACAAGAAAGAAAAAAAAAGAGTTCAGTGGTGAAAATAAATATTTAAGCATAAATAAATTAATTACACTATTGCGCACAGTATCAACAAGCAAGCAGCATAATAAAGTGCACACTGACTGTACTATACTTCATTTAAAACTATTTACAACCTAGTCATTTAATGGTTACACTCTAAAAAATGCTGGGTGAAAAATAACCTTTTGGGTTGTTTTGACCCAGCGGTTGGGTTAAATGTTTGCTTAAAACAACCCAATTGCTGGGTTAAAACAACCCAATTGCTGGGTTAAAACAACCCAATTGATGGGTAAGTCCATTTTCAACCCAACTTGGGTTATTTTTAACCCAGCATTTTTTAGAGTGTAGGTGCACTTCACTTAATCTCTTGTAGAGCAACACCAGCGGTAATTCAGGAAAAAATCTCCCAATGCTCCACGTGAAACTTCAGTCTTTCCACCTTTACCATCGTGTCAATTCTCAATTGATTTTGATTAATATGCGCGAGGGAGAGCAAGAGAGTTTGAAGACGCTGAGAGCTGCCCTGTGGACGCCTGTCTGTAAATAATGCAGGGGAAAAAATATCGCTGAACGCAACAGCCTTGTATCGGCCGATACACGTATAAAATCGTAAATATCGGCCTGATATATCGGTCTAACACTAGTTCTGATTGTTGTTCAATCACACACTTTACAATAAGGCTCTATTATTTAACATTAGTTAATTCATTAACAAACTGACAATGAAAAATACTTCTAAAACATGTATTAACCTTAGTTAAATGTACATCTCAGCATTTAATAACACATTCAAATCAAAAGTTGTAACTGTATTATTTAATGGACCTGATCTAACACTAACAGTTGCTTTTTTAAACTAACATTGTCAAAGAATAATAACTGTAAAAATGTAGCTATTCGCTCTTTGTTGATGTTAATGCATTAACTAGTGAGACCTTAAAGTGTTACCTATTGTACCAACATATAGAGACGATCATACCCTTTACAGTGCTTGTTGTCTTTTACTGCATATGATAATTCATACAGTAAAACAACAGTTCATACATTCATTCAGTAGAACTGAAATGACATTCATTACAAGATGATGATTTACAACATTTCACCTGCGGACAATTTTTCAAGTCATGTTTTTCATTATTGAGAATTTCTTAAAAATACTACTTAAAAATCTTGTCTCGTTCTCGTGAGATAAGGGTCTCGTCACACCCCTAGAAATTTGTGATCAACAGTGCTAATTTCGTTGACGAATAATTTGTGTCAATTTTCGGCAACAACCTTTTTTCACTGACGAAAACGAGACGATAACTAAATAAAAACTAGTGTTGGATGACAAAAACTATGACGAAAATCAACTGTCATTTTCGTCAACGAATAAAAACGAGACGAAAATGTGAGGGAGAATAACACACATTTATGCCAGGCAATGGTTTATGAACTAATGCTGATGAATAATGACAATGTTTACTTTACAATGTTTATATAGTAATATGTTTTACATGGTTGTAACAACGAATATTTTATCTCCTGAACTTGAATGAGCTCCTGCAACTGTAAGGCACAGACATTTCAAAATAAGAGTCCCGGTGTATTTCGAGCTTGTTTATAATTAAAAGTCACACATTATATATTCGTTTTTGCTTACACAATAAACTGTATTTAATTTCATTCCCATTTAATTCATAGTCAGGAGGAAAGACCAGTATTTGACACATATTCAATAAAGTATCAGGGTTATAATACTTCACTAAAACCATTTAATTACTTGAAATTAAATAAATGTTAACTGAAGCTAAAAAAATATATTAACTTATTTGAAGCTTTAGCTTAACCTGATATGGCCTACTAACTAAAACAGAAATAAAAAGTTATAAAAACTATAGATGTTTTTTTTTTAAAAACAAACAAAAAAAGTGAATTGAGCTCGGTTTCGTGTATTTTTAATGTCAAGAACAAAATGATGTCAAAATGTCAGGTCAAGTGACAGTCGGTTAAGTAACGCTTAAATGCTTAATGTATTACAATTGAACTAAACTCACTCAAAACTAAAAACAATTCAGGTGACTAAAATATGACAAACTAAAATGGCATTTTAGTCAAAAGACTATGACTAAAACTAAATCAAAATTTGCTGTCAAAATTAACACTGGTGATCAAAGAGGAGTTTTAAGGGATACAACGATTGATTACAGGGGGACTTTAATATAATCAGTTATTGAGTTCACAAAACTTTTATATAGTAAGTGTGCATTTAGTAAATTGCACAAGTAGGTTTTTTTACAGGTAAAAACAAGTGAAAAAATATGCCAGTGCTGTGATGCTAAATGCACTAAGCATATTGATATTGTTTCAAGGATTTTTCAAAAATATATTTTTATTGGAAAACAAGTCAAAAGAGACTAATTAAAAACAGTTTGTTGTTTTGTAGGAGTGAAACAATCACGAGAAACCAAATTAGACTAAATCATTAAAAGGTCCTGTTCTTCGTGATCCCATTTTTCAAACTTTAGTGTGTAATGTTGCTGTTAGAGCATGAATAATACCTGTAAAATTATAAAGCTCAAAGTTCAATGCCAAGCGAGATATTTTATTTATTTATTTTATTATTCTGTGCCACTGTACGTCCGACTGACTGCACTTTATCTTATCTGTGTATCATCTTTTTATTGCATTTAAATACTTTTTATAACGGTTTTAATTTAACCTTGTTACGATTTTACATGGTTTTTTTTTTTTCTCATGTTGTGATTATTCTATCAATATTTTAATACCTTTTCTGTGTAAAGCACTTTGAATTACCATTGTGTATTAAATGTGCTATATGAATAAACTTGCCTTGCCTTAAAAGTGGACATCAGAACAAATCGTCAGATTGCAGAATGAATAAATGAACGTGTGCGTGACTCGGAGCAGAGTTTCACCCGTGTGTGTGTGTGTGTGTGTGTGTGTGAATGTGAGAAACACCATCAGGGGTTTCCCTCTTCTCCATTCCTCGGCTTTCTCTAAATTAAAACAGAGGAGAGAGAGAGAGAGAGAGTGAGAGAAAGCTTTGGGCTGAATGAGAAATCTCTCTCTCTCTCTCTCTCTCTCTCTCTCTCTCTGTGTTGCAGTGGCTCTGAGAGCAGCAGCAGATTTATGGGGCCCTCTAATGGACTTGAGAGTAAAAACCCCTCCGTCAGCGAGTCTCTCCGTCCACTCCTCCTCCACACAGACACTGCATGCCTCTCTTTCTCTCCTTTCTAAAGCTACACATTCTCTCTCTCAGGTAACATTCCCCTTACATGCTGGGTGCAATTAACTAGGTTTTATGTTTTGTAACCAATTCAAGTGTAAACGTAACCAAATGCTGTTATTAAACCTTTATTTAACCGGGAAATACAATTCTTTTACAAGAGGGTCCTGGCCAAAACAGGCAGCACAACTTAGTTAAACATATATACATTCATTTACATATACAAAAATATACACAAATACAATCAAAAGGAGTAGAGGCGTAAATCACAAATCAAATAAATAATAATGGTCCAAGGACCGAACCCTGTGGTACGCCGTTAATCACATTCGGAGAACTAGTTAGCCTCCCAATATGTATAAATTGAGTCTTACCTATAGACTGTATAAAACTATGGACAATGGACATAGTGTCTGTTATGTCACCCGTAGGTTTCTGAGGAGCATTTTTGAAGCCCAAAGTGGGCGGAGCCAGCCGGCCGTAGCGGCAATCCACCTGTCACTCAACGGGCCATGCCCCTAATTATGCAGAACTTTAAGGATACTTTAAGGTCATCAAGGGCAAAATTAGTCGTATAGACCAAAAGCACAATTTGTACCAGGCTGTAAAAAAAATTCCACTGTAAAGTTGAGTATTTCAACATGGGATTGACTCCCTTTTGGAGCTCTAGTGGCCAGTCATTGAATTGCAGTTTAAGTCACTTCCGTGTTGGATTCAAGAGAGCGATCGGAAGGTTGCCACTTGATCTTACCCGATAAATAATGAACAAACCACCCAAAAGCATTGACTTATAAACCTACACTAAGTGTAAATTATGTGCTAACAAGTTTTGATTCAGTATTAAAGGGATAGTTCAACCAAAAATGAAAATTAGCCCATGATTTACTCACCCTAGGTGTATATGACATTCTTCTTTGTCGAATACAATCAGAGTTATATTAAAAAAGTCCTGGCTCTTCCAAGCTTTATAATGGCAGTGACTTGTTGGGTCATTTTTGAAGTCCATAAAAGTGCATCTATCCATCAAATAACTGCTCCGCAAAGTGGCGCGTTTGTGTGAGACAAATATCCATATTTAAAACTATAAACTAAAATAACTAACTTCCGGCGGAAAGCCGTACACAAGTCGATTTACGGTGAAAGAGTAATCCCTGAAGTGATGTACAGGAGCATCTCAAGCTTTGACACGTCTCATGGATTGTGCTGGGCAACAAACTCACGCCCCTCTTCTTTCATATCGAATCCTCCACCATTTCTCTTAAAAAATTCTCGTTTTAGACTCTAAATCATGACCAGTGCTTTGTTTTGCTCGATCCTCTGCACTTCTGCGTTCGTCAATACACATGCGTCAAGGGTTGCTCTTTCACCGTAAATCGACTTGCATACGGCCATCCGCCGGAAGCTAGTTATTTTAGTCTATAAAGTTTAAAATATGGATATTTATCTCACACAAACGCGCCGCTTCGCCTCCAGGGTTTTTCCTACATTGAAAATTTTTTGGCGGCCGCCAAAACAAATTTTTGTCCCGCCAAAGCTTTATTTGATGAGTTATTGTGATTTATGAGTGATGTAGAATAGATGCTGCGCTTGTAACTGAGTGTCAGAGAGAACGATCAAAGCTCCTCCCCCGCTCGCACGCTCTCGGTCTTCAAAATAAGCATTCTTAGCTTTCTAATATTTCACATATTACGTTAATCAAAATCAAAAGGTCGGAAGACCGAATCCATGTTGCACGTGGCGCTATCAGACGATGCTTTCCTTTCATTACCGCTGGGTGTGAAATGCGCTCAAAAAACATTGACTGATTCTCTGACCAGCTGACATAAACCATACTTTCAATAAACGGGAAACAAATCCTATTCGATTATGAACGGTTATGAAGTGTTTTCTGTGTGTTGACAAATCTTTCGCGATGTTCTAACAGACGGGAGTCGCACACAACGCGTCTGCTGATGCCGATTCGCCACCTAATGACTCATTTGAACCGAATCATTTTAACGACTGGTTAGAACCATAGGTAAGAACTGATCTGTCCAACACTGAACTAATGAATCAGTTTAATCATTTACTCTGAATACGTCTGAAATGAGAACACAAGTGTGCTTACACAATTTAGCAAGAGTGGGTGTAAGAGTTAGTTTTAATTATCCACAGTCTTTCAGCTTATTTATGTTCATAATGTGTAGTAAAATAAATAGCCTATACATCACTTAGTTTAGACTGGAGTGAGGTGAACCCAGAACAAAGTTGTTGTTAGCTAGCTGATAATTTTATAAAATTGTATATGGCAGAAAATGCTATTTGGCTATTTGTTCATTTTTTTATTACTACTTTTTAATATTGATATGATTATATACCAAAACAATTATCAGTAAATAGTGTAAAAATGAGGAACAAAAACAAACATCAAAGTATCCCACATGAAAAAATACTATAGTATATTATAGTATTTACTACACTTTGTTAATTTACTGTAGTAAGTATAGTACGGTTCAAAAACACTATAGTATTTACTAGAGTAATTTTACTATAATATACTACAGTATTTTTTCATGTGGGATCAAAATAAGATAAAAGTTACAAACTTTCTTTGAATTTATTTAAAATGTATTGTCAGTATTGCGCTTGCAGATCACGCGGGTAGGGTACTTTTTTACTGTGCGTGCGTGTGTGTGTGTATGGATGACCATGTCTGTCAGCCACCACCGAAGACCATTTTTGACCCAGGAAAAACCCTGGCCTCGGAAGGGCTTTATTAACCCCCCGGAGCCGTGTGGAGCAGTTATATGATGGATAGATGCACTTTAATGGTTATAGCGCTTCACTAGATGTGTTTGTATGAGTTGATGTGTGGGCGTCGACTCTGGATCGCCTCAGTATTTGAAGCTGAAAGTGCGCGCGATCCGTGGGCGTGGGCGCATTACCGGATAATGAAGAGGCTCGCGGGTGACTGACATCGGTCTCTTTTTTTCGAACAGATCACATAAACACAGAATATTTGTTTTCGATTTGGTTTACACTGTTTAAAACCTGACATTTCAGCGTTTTAGACATGTCTCATGTTCGTGAGACAAGTATTCACTAAGCTAGAGTTCCTTCTCTGAAAAGGGTTCCCACTCTTTCATGAATACCAGATTCAATGACTTTTTAAAGCACCTTTTATTTTAAATCAAGCACAATAAATACGATAAAGGTGGGTGTGTTACTGCTAATATATCAAATACCTACTGTACCTGTGTCTATCATTAATGCAGTAATGCTAAGGCATATACTGACAACTAAAATATAATTTCCAATAGGGAAAAATTTCCAATTTTACAAAATTCAATGAGGAAAGAGGCTGGTGTACAAGAGCGAGCGAGTTTTAATGAGATGCAGTTTGCAGCGCTCTTATTCCTGCATTTAACATTTATTTCACACAGATTTTTTTATAAATCATTACTTAATTAAAACATCAAAATATAGAGATAATATTGTATACATGAATTTTCCAATTAAATGAAAAGATATGGACAAGTTGATTGTTAGGCATTAAAAATATGCAAAATTATTTATTAAATCACCTGTACATGTACCTTTTTAAAAATCAATTTAAAGGCTTTTAAGACCTGCACATATATTATATTTAACAGATATAACTGCTGCTGTAATAACGGCCCATTTCAAATGTTTACGTGCTTTTCTTCTTTTTATTTTTTGAGCGGTGATGAAATATTGCTCTTGTAAACACTTGCCAGCATTTCAGTAATTAAAGTCTAGATTTTTAAAATGCATCCAAATTACAGCAAAGCGCAACCGTACGGTGCTCTGCAGGGGTCAAAAAGGATATAAACAGGGAGTTTTGAAGTGATCTCATCTTGAAAACTCTGAGATGTGGATTCGGACGGCAATTAAATGACCACACGACCTTGGTGTTTGTCAAAAAACTGTAGGTAATTCGGACAGGGATTTTTACGCGGGTGGTGGGAGAAAAACACAGACATTCTGGATTCGGGTGGCAATAAAAATCACTGACTAGCCCCTGTAAATGATGAAAATACCTCACAACCCCACGAGAAACAATTACCATCCGAATAGTGCTTTTGACAGTAGATGGCGCTTATGGAACAGCAGAAATATATTGAAAAAAAGTAAACTTAACAGATTTTAATGATGTATAACACTTGCCTGAATGATAAAAAAAAGTTTTTTGAGTCTCTGGCACTGATAAGCAAAAAAGTTAGTTGATCGCGCCGGCGCGTCAGCCGACTCGAGTGGGTTAAAAAGCCAGGACTTTATTAATCTAACTGATTGTATACGTCTGAAAGAAGAATATCATACACACCTAGGATGACTTGAGGATGAGTAAATCATGGGCTAATTTTCATTTTTGAGTGAACTAACCCTTTAACATCGAAGTGCTACCTATTGCAATACAGTACAGTCACACCATACCACGTTTTTTCTAACTGTGCTCACTTCCGTCGTCGGTATAAGTAGCAGTGACTGGTAATAGACAGGAAATGTAGAGTTTTACACAATTATGCTGATGACGTTTCTTCAGTCATCGGGCACTCCTGCAGTGAAACCACACTTCCACATTCATTTCACAGCTCTATAGACTGGATGATGACGAGCGACTCGTCGGTTTTATTTCTACAAACGTATCTGAGGAGACAAATCTGAGACAAAGTTGTCATTTTCTGCGCTATGAAAGAGCAAACTCGGTATACATGTGTGCACGTGTGTGTGAAGGAGGCTGTGGAAGTTCAGTTTCATGAATAAATGCTGGAGTTTCCTTATAAACACAGCAGTCAATACAACACAGGAATATAAATCAAGCCCGGCTGCCTGCTGACAGATATTCAACACCATCAATCCTGACACACACACACAGTTTGAGTGTATGTTCAGCCAGAAACATACACACAGAACAGCATGCGGTCCTGTCGTACACACTTAAGGTGTTTCTGCAGCAACACAGAGAATGCGACGTGTACTTCAACAACAATATGAATTGATTTCTGACATGTTTCATTATAAGCCATGCGAGAAATCACACTTAAGGAGCAAGAATTTTTATTTTTGCAATAGAGATGTCAAATGTACCACTACACACTACTTTGTCAAACTCGCTCAAATCCTTACGCTTGCCTTACACCAACTTTGAGGACAAAATGTTCACTTGCAGCCTAATATATCCCACCCACTAACAGGTGCCTTGATGAAAAGATCAGTGTTATTCACTTCACCTGGTCATAATGTTATGCCTGATCAGTGTATATACACACAAATATACATATATGTATACTTAAATGTTAGTATAGCGACATCGATAGTTCACACAATTAATAAAAACAAAGAAAAAATGGTTCTTTATTATAGTATAGAAATATAAAGGCAACATAAATGCCCTTAAAACAAATGAGGGTGTGTGAGAGAGAGAGAAAGTGTGTGTGTAAAAAGTGAGTTTAATTGGGTTTTGAGGCCAAGTAATAACCACTTAAGTTTGCAAACAAGTTCGTGGTAGCTTGATAAATGTGCTTAATTTAAAAATAACCTTGTTACTCCAATTTAAGCATGGAAAAGCAGGGAGATTTTGAGCCTATTTACAGTTATTAAGCAGCCGATGAGGGCGACAAAATGAAGCCTGTCCAGATATTCACTGCAATTCATCAATTACCCAAACACGCAGAAACGTTCAGAGAGAATCCAGCACATTTCCCTGAGAGGCTAAACACACCAGAGGGCCGAACGGGATATTAGCTGATCCGTCTTACGGAAAACCTCGGCGGACAGAAACCTCACGATGAGTAAATGCCAACAAAAGTGCAGTTTTCATGCAAAGGCAACACCTGGTGGGATGAGGGAGAGCGAGCCGAGTGTTTGTTCTCATCACTGACCTGTCCAGAGGGGAATATCCATGAACTGAGCGGCTTGATGAAGAGGGTCTCTGTGTCTCCACACACACACACTGCTCCTGATCCTGATCCTGAAACACACACACAACAACACAAGAATAAATCATGTGCTTCACTCGCTGGCAGCAAGACACTCGACATCTGAAGAATCCACACAAGTTATTAGCAGTGTTGGGGAAAGTTACTTTGAAAAGTAATGCATTACAATATTGCGTTATTCCCTTAAAAAGTAACTAATTGAGTTACTTAGTTACTTTTTAAGAAAAGTAGTGCATTACAATATTGCGTTACTCCCTTAAAAAGTAACTAATTGAGTTACTTAGTTACTTTTTAAGAAAAGTAATGCATTACAATATTGCGTTACTCCCTTAAAAAGTAACTAATTGAGTTACTTAGTTACTTTTTAAGAAAAGTAATGCATTACAATATTGCGTTACTCCCTTAAAAAGTAACTAATTAAGTTACTTAGTTACTTTTTAAGAAAAGTAATGCATTACAATATTGCGTTACTCCCTTAAAAAGTAACTAATTGAGTTACTTAGTTACTTTTTAAGAAAAGTAATGCATTACAATATTGCGTTACTCCCTTAAAAAGTAACTAATTGAGTTACTTAGTTACTTTTTAAGAAAAGTAGTGCATTACAATATTGCGTTACTCCCTTAAAAAGTAACTAATTGAGTTACTTAGTTACTTTTTAAGAAAAGTAATGCATTACAATATTGCGTTACTCCCTTAAAAAGTAACTAATTGAGTTACTTAGTTACTTTTTAAGAAAAGTAATGCATTACAATATTGCGTTACTCCCTTAAAAAGTAACTAATTGAGTTACTTAGTTACTTTTTAAGAAAAGAAATGCATTACAATATTGCGTTACTCCCTTAAAAAGTAACTAATTGAGTTACTTAGTTACTTTTTATGAAAAGTAATGCGTTACGTTACTTTTGCGTTACTTTTTCTCACCTGGGCAGGGCTTGTTTATAACAAAAAAGTTATAATGGTAGATTCAATTCATAAAATAGGTTGTTTTATTTAACATTTAATTATTGGAGGTTTGCATAGTGTTCTGATTTTGCATTTGACTGATTTTCTTCATTTTGAGGAGTACTGAATCTTTATTGTGCCAGAGAGATAAATAAATGCTCACATTTAGTCTGGAACTACAATAACCATCATGTTCACACACACACCTCTGCACTTATTTTTCTCAACATGGGGGCAGGAGAGCTGTCAGTCAAATTAATGTGAAAAAGTAAGATATTTTGTTGTATATTTGAAAAGTAATGCGTTACTTTACTAGTTACTTGGAAAAAGTAATATTATTACGTAACTCAAGTTACTTGTAATGTGTTACTACCCCCAACACTGTTTATTAGTAACCTTTCAAAAGTTTGGTGTCAGTAACACTTTTAAATGTTATTTGATCAAAAATACAGTAAACAGTGAAATATTATCACTATTTAAGATGTGTTTTTTATGTGAATATGTGATCAAAGTTGTATTTTCAGCATCATTACTCCAGTCTTCAGTGTCACATGATCCTTCAGAAATCACTCTGATATGAGGATCAAGAAACATTTATGAGTATTATCAGTGTTGAAAACGCTTTTGCTGCTTCATATTTTTGTGGAAACCATTTTTCCCAGGGTTCATTGATAAGTTCAAAAGAACAGCATTTATTTCAAATATAATCGTTTGTACACTGTAAAAAAAAAAACTTGGATGTTTAAGTGCGTGCAACTTAAAGGAACACTCCACTATTTTTGTAAATAGGCTGATTTTCCAGCTCCCCTCGAGTTAAACAGTTGAGTTTTACCGTTTTTTAATCCATTCAGCCGATCTCCGGGTCTGGCGATAGCACTTTTAGCATAGCTTAGCATAGATCATTGAATCTGATTAGACCGTTAGCATCTCACACAAAAATGACCAAAGGGTTTCGATATTTTTCCTATTTAAAACGTGACTTTTCTGTAGTTACATCGTGTACTAAGACCGACGGAAAATGAAAAGTTGTGATTTTCTAGGCCGATATGGTGTGTGTGTGAGTGTGTGTGTGTGTGTATAGAGCGAGGGAGAAGTGAGAAAGTGATGGTTAGCTTTGGAGCGAGTAGGAGGGACCCGGTTTTTAAAAAAAATAGATCCAATAAAGAATGTATATACAGTGAAACGCTCATTTTGTCATAAACAAAATATTGCGTAATTATCGCGAGACTTACGATATAATATCGAGCAATGTGATATCGCGATAACGATACTGAATCGATATATTGAAGATTACAATAAAGATTATCCAATGTTATTTTAAATTTGATTACTTTGTTTTGTTTTTAAGTTCAGTTTCTTACCTGAATACTGTTAGACCTACAGTCTAATTTATTTGTGCTATTGTTTGTAATTTGTTTATTTGTTCTTATTTTATTACTCTTTACTCGTCTTTTTAAATTCGATTTGAAATCAAGCTTCCTTTTGCTGTAGCTATTGCAAAAAAATTAGTTAGCAAATATTTGTAATGGTAATTGATCAACGTTTATATATGAGAAAAAGCTTAAAAAGCTTTATCATATAAAGTCTTCTGAAGAAATTTTTAATTGCCTAGACTTTCAATAGACAGACAAAAAACTAAATTATATTAAAAATATCTTGTTGACAGTATACAAGCGTTTTTTCCCCTGTGGTATCGAATATCGATACTTTTTTAGGTATCGTATCGAAGTTAGAAATTCCAGTATCGTGACTATACAATATATATACAATATAACACTACAATATATATAGTGCACCCCTAATTCAAAAATTAAAAAAAAAAAAAAAATGTAAAATTTGGGATATTGTAAGGACTCAACTGAACAAAATATATAACACTGGCCTAGTGGTTTTTGGATATTTTACTGAAAAATTTTTACATAGTGCAGCTTGAACCTCTTAACTGTCACCTGGCACTCTTTTTTTGATCGGCTTTTTTTCGTATCGTATATTTGAGTAATTTTCATAAATTAGGTATCATTCGAAAGCCTACGAACTCAAAATTCACCCTGTGAAAACTGTTTTGAAATTGGACGTTGCGTTACCATGGAAACGGTACTCTAAATTCTTCTAGCGGGCTCCTCCCCCCTAGTGGGCGGTGTCATGTTTCATATCACTAAATGTATTTTAACTACTTTATAATCAAGATCTTTTCTAATCTCGACAAAACGCATATCGTCGGAAAGGTCTGAGTCTCAAGGGTTCATATTTGGTGACTGTTTTGTGATTGAAGTGATATTTGGACAGACAAAAAACAATTAATGGACTGTGGATGACACCCGGTGGCTGTTTTTGGTACAGCGCCTAAACAAAATCTCATGGGGACTTTAATTTTTGTGATATCAACTTCAAATTCGGAACAACTTGTTTAGACATATGGCTTTTTTTATAGTAACTTTAGATTAAAACATTTTTGTCAAATATATATTTTATATAAAATAAAAAATATTTAGTACAGTATTTTTTATTCACAGTCAATTTAAACTTCCAGAACTTTTTCATACTTTCATATTTTGACGTTTGAATACTTTCACTTCAGCAATAATCTGAGTAGGGCGTTTCTAATCAGCCATTACGCTTGCTAGGATGTTTTCTTAGAAGGCAGCTCCCTGTTTAGACACTAGACATGAAGGTTAAGCATAAAATATTTGCATTTAAAGTTTTTAGTGTGCAAAAAGCTAAAGCAGAACATCTTATAATAATAAAAATAATAAAAATAAATAAAAAAACAGAGAGAGAGAGAGCCTCGCACACCCGAATAGGTGCGCTGGAAAAACTAGACAAGTATAAATCCCACACACACACACACACACACACACATTACTTAAGTCTGCATCTTCACATGGGCATTTTAATGAGTTATGTTTCAGGCAATCGATCTTCCTCAGGCTTTTGTTTTATAGAAATATAAAAGAGAAATGAAATGCTGTACATGCCTGGCCAACGCTAAAGATCACTAAAACCGGTGTGTATAAGACCACATGACTTCTCATTTGCATAATTAAATTGCATTATATCATTTAGCCCTGCATTATATGAGCCGAGCATCGCTTTCTGTGCACTAATGTTTCATGTGACTGGGGTCGTCCTGCACGTCTCCCGCTCTTAACCCCTTAATGGGAGTCATTAATCTGAGCGTCAGCGCCCTCCTGAACGCACAAAACACACAACTCCATCCCACATTCATCTATTCACAATTCAACACAAAAGCGGACTTATGGGATGTGTTCGAATCGGAGCAACACTGGCCTGAAAAAACACCAGCTTCACTCACAAACATGATTTTTCCCCCAGGGTGAAGAAGCCATCTTCATGAACACAACCTGAAATAACTATAACACACACACACACACACACACACACACTCCCTCGAACTAATTAAAAATACATAATGCAGAAATCACCACTTGACAACAAGACGCCCCAAATTCATCCGGAGCTGCAGAAACGCTTCCAGCTACTTCAGGAAGTCAAACTGGGTTATTGGAGGACACACACACACACACACACACCTGGTCTTCTGAGACGCACCGGGTCAGGAGTTCATCACCTTCATTGCGCTCAGGTTAAATATGATTAATATTGTATATATTCATAGAATTTTTTATCGTAGATGTTGTGTTTTCGGTAAACAAGACCTTGCATGAGAGAATTGTGGGAATGAGAAGAATCTAAAACACACCTGTGAATCAACTCTATTCTATAATAAAGCATGTTTTGTTTGTTTTTTGAAAGGTACCACAACAATTGCCATAATTTTCTTTTTTTTTAAAAACACATAAAAAAAACATGCTTTATTATAGAATAGAGTTGATTAGAGTATGATTAATAAATATTATTATACATTTATTTTAATTAAAAATAAAAAGGCAAATAAAAATATAAAGAATATATAAACTAAATCAAACCATGATGAATGTTGACTTTACCATTTAAATAAATCCAAAATGAATACATAACATACAAGTATAAATAACGAATAAATTAACAAATTAATAAAAACCATTTACTTTAAAATACTTGTTGAATTAATACTTCACAATATAAACAAATCAATATAAAATACATAATTCAAACATGGCCATGATGAATAAATACTTTACAATTAAAATAATAAATGAAAAATAACAAAAAAATAAAAGTACACAAATAAATTAATTAATTAATTAATTAATTAATGAAAAAGTAAATAAAAATAATGTACAAATA